>NW_024573007.1:0-36554 GCF_018153835.1 Drosophila eugracilis | reverse complement strand
GTATTTTTGTAAGCATCGTTCATAAACGTAAAAACGTTGAGCTACATCCAGAAGTTTGAGGACTGGACTGTGCAGTGTCCGCAGAATTAGGCGTGGCTTGATCGGAAAAAAATAATTCGCATTGGGGGCATCATAACAACCTACACTTAATATTCTCATATCTTATTTTCACTGGTCCGATCTCTACGTATGCAATGATATGACTTCAGCTTTAAACATATTTTACCATGCATTAAACCTAATTTTTGATATATATGTTCCGATGAGGTACCCGCCCAGAACGGATAACCCCCTTCGTATGACAAGGGCTAAAGCACCTTAAAAAATATAAAGTTCAGGCTTCAGAAAAAATACTTAAAAACTAGAACTCCACTTAGTTACTTTCAATACATAGTTGCTTGGTCAAATTTTACCGTGTTAACGCTCAGTGCTATAAAAATTATTTAGCTCGTTGTAGGACCCATTTACACAGGATTCGAAACAATTTTATAATTTCGTTAACACTAAGCATAAACCAAAAACGTTTCCTTCAGCACTAACGTTTGAAAACTCAACGGCGAGAATTGATTAGGCTATAGCCGATATGTTCGCGGCCTTTGCGGCCTGGTCTGCTAGTTCGTTAGCATGGATACCTTGGTGGCTGGGCGCCCATACAAGGGTTATATTATTAAAAGAAGAAAGCCATCTTATCTCCACGATTGTGGGATCGGTTTGACCCCAATTTCGTAAAGAAGATAAGGTGGAAAGGCTATCGGTACAGATTACAAAGTGTCCCGAGTGTTTGGTGGCAAAGAGACAGGCTTGTAATATGGCGAAGGCTTCCGCAGTAAAGATGGAGTTGTAAGGGGGTAGCATTCCACCCGAGATTATTTTGCCATTGCTGTCAACAACAGCAAATCGGTCCATCGGTGTAGAGCCAAGATTTTGTGCCGAGTTTTTCTTGTAGGCATCGAAAGCGGGTCTGGAATTCAGCTCTGGTGGTATTATTTTTAAAGCCGTTGTACATATCAAGGATCACATTAGCTTTTGTGCTGTTCAAATAGGCTGGTAGCTTAGCAGTATTCCTATGATTGGGCGGGGGAAGCTGGCACACCGCCTAAGCGTTGATATGACTTTGTAATTCCGTTTTTGCTTGAACATGGCTGAGGAATCCTTCCTTAGCATTTTAGAGAGCATTTTTTGTTAAATGTATTTTGCAAATGAGCTGCATGGTCATTTCTTCTCTACGAGCCTGAATGCTCGGTAGGCCCGACTCAGCCAAAGTGCATGCGGTAGGTGAGGTAGGAAAAACGTTTATAGCACGTCGGATTGCACCATGGTATGGAGCCTGAAACTTGTTTAAGTGTGATTTTGGACACCATCCGTAAACTGGTAGACCGTAATCTATTTTGGAGAACATCAGGGCACGAGTAATTTCTATTAGTGTATTAATATGGATGTAAGTGTATTTGCATGACAAAAATTTTATAATGTTAAATCTGGACTCGAGTTGTTTTCTTAGTTTAATACAATGCTGATCAAATAGGTGTTTGGTATCGAAGGTTAAGCCCAAGATTGTTAAACTTTTAACTATTTCTATTCTTTTATTTTTAAAGTTAATATGGGAGAGAGTGCATCTGTGTTTGCGGCAAGTATGGAGTAATTTACATTTTTCAATGGCTAGGGACGCACCCGAAATGGCTCCCCAGGAATCTATTTCACTTAATACATCTACAAATTTATCTTTATTTATATATTATATTTACATTTTTTAATTTGGAAAAAATAATAGCGTCATCTGCGTATATTGAGAGTTGAATGTCCTTATGTCTACTAAAAATACAATTAAGTTTATGAAAAGCGATAATAAAAAGAACTACTGAAAGGTGGGAGCCTTGCGGTATGCCGTTATAGAGACTGTGGGTGTTGGAGGTGTTGTTGTTTACGCGAACTCTGAAGGAACGATTGGTCATGAAGGCTTTTATATGGTTATAAAGTCTTGGACCAACACCCCAGCGCTCAAGCTGACTAAGTACGGCATGAATCCCCACGCGATCGAAGGCTCTTTCAAAATAAGTCGATAATATAGAGATGTGATTTTTCGTGGAAAGAGCGTTTGACGCGAAGTGTTGAATACGCAACAAGGCGTCCTTAGTGCTATGATTTTGTTAAAATGCAACTTGGTTCTGCGAGATCAGGTTATTTCGGGTGATAAACCACACAAGTCGGCGGGCAATCTTTTTTTCTATAGTTTTTCCTAAACAGGATATGATGGAAATGGGGCGGTAGCTGTTGATTTCTGCCGGAGGTTTATGTGGTTTGGGAATTGGGATGACAGTGGCTGATCTCCAACTGTGTGGGTATTTTCCGGAGTTTAAAATTTGATATTTGTATACTCCTAAAAGCCTGGTTTTAAGGGAGAGTGGCATTTCCTTAAGCATTGGGTAGGATATCCGGTCAGCACCAGGGGTTTTACCCTTTGACCCGGCTAATGCATATTCGATTTCGGCTAATGTGTTTTTTTCTAAGCATTTGGCAGGTGATGACAGAGCTGTCAGAAGATAGGACTGCGATAAATAGGCGTCTTTTTGGTGTACGTATTCGGCTGAAAAGTTACTGTCAGCCGAATATTTTGACCAAAGATGCCCGAACTCTTCTGCGATATCCTCAGAACCTGTTACGACACCTGAATCGCACTTCAAAAATTGAAGAGGCTGTGGTGGTACGCCGCCCAGCCTCGGACCATACTTTTTTGGAAGACGATAAAGGGGATATCCTGGAGGTGAAATTTTCAAGACAAGTCCTTTTGGCTACAACTACAGATTTTTTAAAAACTGCATTGGCTCTTTTATAATTTATTATGTTGGTGTCGGACATTCTGGCTTTATAAACTGCGAACCGCTGTTGCTTTTCATTTCGAAGCCTCTCAAGGTTGTAATCCCACCACGGAACTGCAGCCTTGCGCACAACCCTAATCGCTTTTGTTATATGTGGAACTGACTTCCAATCCAACGCTCTTCTTTCGCACTTAGATCTATTTCCATTGTAATATTTTAATTGGCATATATTAAAATAAATCAATAAGATTTCTGTTGGATATAGGAAATGCTATGGGAAAGACTGGACTATGAATCCAATGTTTCCATTGATGAATAGGAGTCGGATGATATATTTAAGGCGTTAGATTTAGTTGGGTATTCTGGTACTTTGATTTTGTTTGCTTCTTCAATAAGAGCTTTAATAATATTCGACCGCGAGCGATCGATTGGGATGATTAAAGAGCTTGGGTCTTGTGTGTCGGGTGCAGTGGAGAGAGAAGATTTTTATGAATTTGAAAGAGATGAGATTGGCATGTTCGTGGGAGAGGTCGTGTTGGTTACACTATCAGGCTTCGGAGTTAATGTGTTTGTTGGGTTTTGGGTTTTGGGTTCGGTCGGTTGTGGATGGAGGGGCTTGCTGCGCTGGCGACAGAAGCGAAAATAGTCTGTGCGTTGTTATTGTTTTTTGTTGTAAAATATTGCGGTCTTCACGGAAGCTGCATTTCTTGCTTGTTTTTATGCAGAGAAGTTCTCTCTGGAATTGATATTTTGGTCATGTTGGAGAGGAGGCTGGATGATCGCCGCTACAGTTTGCACAAAAAATGCAAGTGCAGGGCACTAGAAGATGAGGGGAGAGGTTACAAGAAACGCAAATTGCAGTGTTCTTGCAGTGTTTCATTGTGTTTCCCAATAGTTGACAAGACTTGCACCTCATAGGATTTGGAAAATATTCCCGAACCTTTACGGTGTGCCAAGAGACGTCAAGCTTGCTTGGTATTTTGTAGGAGTCAAAAGTAGCTAATATTTTTCCAGAAGGTTTGGGTTTGCCGTCAACAATTTTGGTGAATTTGTAGACGCTGTGCACATTTTGTGACTTAAGCTCTTCTACAATTTCTGATTCGGGAACATTTATTAAGCAAGGGCATAAATGGTGCCCTTGACGAAATTGAGGGATTGGTGGAGTTTGATCTCAACCTCAGCTATGCCAGGAAAAGATTGAATCTTTGTGAACTTATCGGCGACTTCACAGGAGTTAACCTGAAGAAGCAGATTGCCATCACGTAGAGCAGAGATCGTAAAGATATCTTTGCTGATATGCTTAATAGCCCGGTGGACTGCGAAGGAAGAGTATTCTGATAGCGGTTTGGTGGATTTGGAAGCAACGACGATAAATCGAGGGTTCTTTTGAGGGGTGAGGGGAAGTTCAGGGAAATCGATCCTTTGATAAGGTCTTTTTTTTTGCTTTGGGGCTAACACTAAGATTGGGTGGTCCAGGGGCCATAATAAGGATTATTGCTGTGCACTTGAGAAAAAAATATGCAAAAACACACGAGCGCGATGGAAAGAGGGGAAGCGAAAAAATAAGCGAAAGGGGAAGAAGCGAAATTGCAAAAACCACTTAGGAAACAACGACGTCCGCACTCGAAGAGAGATAGTCGATGACTAGATCAGTAATATCTCCATATCAGCATGGTTTTATGAAGTGACGGATTACAACAACAAACTTACTCGAATTAACATACAGACGAAAAGACCAAAAGACAAACAGACAAAAAGACAATCACACAGACAGACAAAAAGACAGACAGGCAGGTAAAGAGAAAGACAGACAGACAGACAAAAAGACAGAAAGACAGACAGATGGACACACTGAAAGACAGGCAGGCATGCAGACAGACAAACAAACTGACAAAAGGACAAACAGACAGCGAGACCCACAGACAGACAGACAGAAAAACAGACTGGCAAACAGACAGATAGATAAACAAACAGACAGACAGGCAGACAGATAGACAGGCAGGCATGTAGACAGACAAACAAACAGACAAACAGACAGACAGGCAGGCAGACAGGATGCACCAATACAGGTAGGCAGCTAGACAGACAGACAAACAGACAAACAGAAAAAATGGACAGTCAGACAGACAGGCAGGCATGTAGACAGACAAACAAACAGACAAAAAGACAGACAGACATGCAGACAGTCCTATAGGCAGACAGAAAGACATGCAGACAGACAGGCAGGCAGGCAGACAGCCACACAAACAAACAAAAATACAAACAGACAGGCATACAGTCAGGCAGCTAGACAGACAGACAAACAGACAAAAAGACAATCATAAAGACAGAAAACAGACAGGCACGCAGGCAGAGAGAAAGACAGAGCGGCAGACAGCCAGACAGACAGACAGAGAGATAGGCAGATAGACAGACAGACAGACAGACAGACAGTCAGACAGACAGACAGACAGACAGACAGACAGATAGACAGACGGGCAGCCAGACAGCAGACAGGCAGGCAGACAGACAGGCAGGCAGACAGACACACAAACAAAACAAACAGTGTCGACTGCTCGTTGTCAGGAGGTGCAAAAGAGAAAGAAAGACAGCAAGCCAGCCTTGGAAATCAGCTGGATGAGTTTTTCGCGGCGGCTAAGTAATTCATCTTCAGTTTCAGCACAAGTGAGGACATCGTCTGCTTAAAAGTCCTCATGCCCAATTTTTGAGGCTGTGGGAAACTCATCCTGGTGGTCTTGTGCTAGTTGTTCCAGTACTCTGACAGCAAGGAGCGGTGCACAGCTTGTTCCATGGGTGACTGTACAGAGCTAGAAGTGTTGAAGAGGATCATTCGGAGCATCTTTCCATATGAGACGAACGCTGCATGCGAAGTTCCATAGAATAGAAGAGTGAGGCAGCGCCCCGCAGACTGTCTCCAAGCTCTTGGCGTGTTTGAAAGGCAATTCAACGATGTATTTGCCGTCTGAATCTCGTGAATGTGTGGTCAGAAAGTGCTGCTCCACCTTTTCGTGAGAGGGTCTCGTTGTGGCTGCTCAGTCTCGATCTCCCAAAAGCGTTGAAGAGAGGCGTTTATGTTAACAGTAGTCATGAGTGTTTCGCCTGTTAATGGATGCGGAATTGAAACAGAGGTGATTATCCATCCAAAGATCGATCGGTGTCATATTTTTTATCACCTGACAATACGGACCAAATTTGTTAATTTCCCAGTAAAATGTACACTGGTGAAGATGTGTTAAACAAAGTAACGGCTAACTAGTCCATCGTAGATCCTTAAGGCTGTTTCGTCAATGTCGTCCCGTTGAAGTGATGGTGTGATTTTGCCCAGCACATGGGCTGCGACAACAATCGTATGCAATGACACCATTGATTTGATATACAGCGTTGCCAATCCTCTAGTAGTTTCAGCCTTGACGGAAGATATTCCGAAAACGAGTATTTTTGTAAGCATCGTTCATAAACGTAAAAACGTTGAGCTACATCCAGAAGTTTGAGGACTGGACTGTGCAGTGTCCGCAGAAGTAGGCGTGGATTGATCGGAAAAAAATAATTCGCATTGGGGGCATCATAACAACCTACACTTAATATTCTCATCTCTTATTTTGACTGGTCCGATCTCTACGCATGCAATGATATGACTTCAGCTTTAAACATATTTTACCATGCATTAAACCTAATTTTTGATATATATGTTCCGATGAGGTACCCGCCCAGAACGGATAACCCCCTTGGTATGCCAAGGGCTTAGGCACCTTAAAAAATATAAAGTTCAGGCTTCAGAAAAAATACTTAAAAACTAGAACTCCACTTAGTTACTTTCAATACATAGTTGCTTGGTCAAATTTTACCGTGTTAACGCTCAGTGCTATAAAAATTATTTAGCTCGTTTTATTACACAGGATTCAAAACAAATTTTATAATTTCGTTAAGACTAAGCATAAACCAGAAACGTTTTCTTCAGCACTAATGTTTGAAAACTCAACGGCGAGAATTGATTAGGCTATAGCCGATATGTTCGCCAAGTTTTTTTAAACCACATATTCACCTTCGACAACCCCTAGGTAGCCTACGGTGTTCCGCAGTCGAGCCTCGTCACGCGACCTTTTCTGCCTAAGAGTGGTATTCTTAAGGATCTTCAGAGTGTTAAGCCGACCTTTTCCCCAGGCCCCGATGGTGTTCCCTGCTGTGTGCTTAGGTACTGCGCGTCTTCCATGTGCAATCCTCTTCTCAAACTGTTTAATCTCTCGTTTGAAACGGCTACGTTTGGAAGGAATCTTTTATCTTTCCTTTACACAAGAAAGGGAAAACTACTTATGCTGCTTATTATAGAGGTATCTCTAAATTATCAGCAATTCCTAAACTTTTTGGGATAATTATTGTGCCCCATTTGCACCACCAGTGTAGATCAGTAATATTTATTTTTTTATTTATTTAATAAAATTAAATATAGTATACAATACTAAATCTAATACATTTCTTAAAGAGTACTAGCTGCTAGGGCCTACGACTCGAGATTAAAATTATTAAATTAAAGATACTTAAATATTTAGGTTGGTTCTAATGACAAAATGGTAAAAGTTCATAATGGTTTATTGTGAAATTATATTTAAACTATCGGAGGGTTTTTTCTGGCCGAAAATCAGGGCCCTGACGCTCTCCAGAAGACGGCATGAGTTGAGTAGATGGTCAATTTCGAGGTGTTCGCAACGGCAGACGGGACGTGGTGTTCCAGTAAGGATATGTTCGTGTGTTGCACGGGAGTGCCCGATACGAAGGCGGATGAATGTTGAACATGCCGGCTTTCCAAGGTGCCCAGGCAGAGAAGGTATTGTTGATGGAAAAATATCGGTGGGCATATAGGTCCCATTCTCTGAATTGTTTGTCCTCAAGGTGGAGACGGATACGATTTCCTAAGTCCTTGTTGTTGAAAGGAGTAAGAAGAAAGGATGGTTTTAGCCGCATGTCCTTTGCGGCCTGGTCTGCTAGTTCGTTACCATGGATACCTTGGTCGTCTTATCTCCACGATTGTGGGATCGGTTTGACCCCAATTCCGTAAAGAAGATAAGGTGGAAAGGCTATCGGTACAGATTACAAAGTGTCCCGAGTGTTTGGTGGCAAAGAGACAGGCTTGTAATATGGCGAAGGCTTCCGCAGTAAAGATGGAGTTGTAAGGGGGTAGCATTCCACCCGGGATTATTTTGCCATTGCTGTCAACAACAGCAAAGGTAGTGTCGTCGTCTGTTTTTGATCCATCATTGTAGAGCCAAGATTTTGTGCCGAGTTTTTCTTGTAGGCATCGAAAGCGGGTCTGGAATTCAGCTCTGGTGGTATTATTTTTAAAGCCGTTGTACATATCAAGGATCACATTAGCTTTTGTGCTGTTCCAATAGGCTGGTAGCTTAGCAGTATTCCTATGATTGGGCGGGGAAAGCCAAGCTGCGTTGTGAAGCTGGCACACCGCTTAAGCGTTGATATAACTTTGTAATTCCGCTTTTGCTTGAACATGGCTGAGAAATCCTTCCTTAGTTGAGCATTTTTTGTTAAATGTATTTTGCAAATGAGCTGCATGGTCATTTCTTCTCTAAGAGCCTGAATGCTCGGTAGGCCCGACTCAGCCAAAATGCATGCGGTAGGTAGGGTAGGAAAAGCGTTTATAGCACGACGGATTGCACCATGGTATGGAGCCTGCAACTTGTTTAAGTGTGATTTTGCACACCATCTGTAAACAGGTAGACCGTAATCTATTTTGGAGAACATCAGGGCGCGAGTAATTCCTATTAGTGTATTAATATGGATGTTAGTTTATTTGGATGACAACAATTTTATAATGTTAAATCTGGACTCGAGTTGTTTTCTTAGTTTAATACAATGCTGATCAAATAGGAGTTTGGTATCGAAGGTTAAGCCCAAACTTGTTAAACTTTTAACATTTTCTATTCTTTTATTTTTAATGTTAATATGGGAGAGAGTGCATCTGTGTCTGCGGCAAGTATGGAGTAATTTACATTTTTCAATGGCTAGGGACGCACCCGAAATGGCTCCCCAGGAATCTATTTCACTTATACATCTACAAATTTATCTTTATTTATATATTATATTTACATTTTTTAATTTGGAAAAAATAATAGCGTCATCTGCGTATATTGAGAGTTGAATGTCCTTATGTCTACTAAAAATACAATTAAGTTTATGAAAAGCGATAATAAAAAAAACTACTGAAAGGTGGGAGCCTTGCGGTATGCCGTTATAGAGACTGTGGGTGTTGGAGGTGTTGTTGTTTACGCGAACTCTGAAGGAACGATTGGTCATGAAGGCCTTTATATGGTTATAAGGTCTTGGACCAACACCCAGCGCTCAAGCTGACTAAGTACGGCATGAATCCCCACGCGATCGAAGGCTCTTTCAAAATCAGTCGATAATATAGAGATGTGATTTTTCGTGGAAAGAGCGTTTGACACGAAGTATTGAATACGCAACAAGGCGTCCTTAGTGCTATGCTTTTGTTTAAATGCAACTTGGTTCTGCGAGATCAGGTTATTTCGGGTTTCTATACTTTTTCCTAAACAGGATAGGAGGGAAATGGGGCGGTAGCTGTTGATTTCTGCCGGAGGTTTATTTGGTTTGGGAATTGGGATGACAGTGGATGATCTCCAACTGTGTGGATATTTTCCGGAGATAAAAAAGTGGCATTTCCTTAAGCATTGGGTAGGATATCCGGTCAGCCCCATGGGTTTTACCCTTTGATCCGGCTAATGCATATTCGATTTCTGCTAATGTGAAGTTTTTTCTAAGCATTTGGCAGGTGATGACAGAGCTGTCAGAGGATAGGACTGCGATAAATAGGCGTCTTTTTGGTGTACGTATGCTGAAAAGTTACTGTCTGCCGAATAGTTTGACCAAAGATGCCCGAACTCTTCTGCGATATCCTCAGAACCTGTTTCGACACCTGAATCGCACTTCAAAAATCGAAACGGCTGTGGTGGTACGCCGGCCAGCCTCGGACCAAACTTTTGTGGAAGACGATAAAGGGAATATCAAGGGGTATAAATTTTCAAGACAGGTCCTTTTGGCCACAAGTACAGATTTTTTAAAAACTGCATTGGCTCTTTTATAATTTATTATGTTGGTGTCGGACATTCTGGCTTTATAAACTGCGAACAGCTGTTGCTTTTCATTTCGAAGCCTCTGAAGGTTGTAATCCCACCACGGAACTGCAGCCTTGAGCACAACCCTAATCGCTTTTGTTATATGTGGAACTTGGTGGTTTAGACAACCTGACTTCCAATCCAACGCTCTTCTTTCGCACATAGATCTATATGCATCCCAATTTGCTAGATCTATTTTAAATTTAGGTAGGGGAGGGGTAGGGGAGGTACTAAAATGTATGGAAAAATCAATACATATGTGGAAGTGATCACTACCGTGAAGGTTGGATAAGATTGACCAACTGCACCTGTGTGCTATCTGCGGGGTAATCAAGGAAAGGTCAACGTGGGTAAGGGAATTGTGGGTGGATAGATGTGTGGGAGATCCATTGTTGAGGACAATCAGATCTTGTTCCGATATTAATTTCTCGATTTTTTACCTTTGGTGTTTGACTGACTAGAGCCCCATAGAGGGCTGCACGTGTTGAAGTCTCCTAGAACTATGTAGAGGTGTCTATCGAGAATGGCGGATAAGTCAGATGTTGTAAAACTTTGATTTGGAGGAATGTAAACATTAACAATCTGTATGCCAATGCTTACATTAAGCTCCAAAACAGAGCAGAGAATATTAGAGTGGGGGAGGTTTTGTTTGATATGAATACCAACGCCTTGCTAAGCACTGATGTTCTGCGGTAAATTGTGGAAATAACCAATGTAGCCCTTGGGGCAGACAAAGTTTTTCAAGTTACAGGGCAAGTTTGTTTCTCGTAAACATAAAATATCAGGGGACTGTACATTTATTAATATAGAAAGTTCATGATATTTGTTAAAAATTCCGTTTATATTCCATTGTAATATTTTAATTGGCATATATTAAAATAAATCAATAAGATTTCTGTTGGATATAGGAAATGCTATGGGAAAGACTGGACTATGAATCCAATGTTTCCATTGATGAATAGGAGTCGGATGATATATTTAAGGCGTTAGAGTTAGTTGGGTATTCTGGTACTTTGATTTTGTTTGCTTCTTCAATAAGAGCTTTAATAATATTCGACCGCGAGCGATCGATTGGGATGATTAAAGAGCTTGGGTCTTGTGTGTCGGGTGCAGTGGAGAGAGAAGATTTGTATGAATTTGAATGAGATTGGCATGTTCGTGGGAGAGGTCGTGTTGGTTACACTATCAGGCTTCGGAGTTAATGTGTTTGTTGTTGTTTTCGTTGTTTTCTTAGGTATCGTATTTTGGGTTCGGTCGGTTGTGGATGGAGGGCTTGCTGCGCTGGCGACAGAAGCGAAGGTAGTGCGTTGTTATTGTTTTTTGTTGTAAAATATTGCGGTCTTCACGGAAGCTGCATTTCTTGCTTGTTTTTATGCAGAGAAGTTCTCTCTGGAATTGATATTTTGGTCATGCTGGAGAGAAGGCTGGATGATCGCCGCTACAGTTTGCACAAAAAATGCGAGTGCAGGGCACTGGAAGATGAGGGGAGAGGTTACAAGAAACGCAAGTTGCAGTGTTCTTGCAGTGTTTCATGGTGTGTCCCAATAGTTGACAAGATTTGCACCTCATAGGATTATGAAAATATTCCCGAACCTTTACAGTGTGCCAAGAGACGTCAAGCTTGCTTGGAATTTTGTAGGAGTCAAAAGTAACTAATAGTTTTCCAGAAGGTTTGGGTTTGCCGTCAACAATTTTCGTGAATTTGTAGACGCTGAGCTCATTTTGTGACTTAAGCTGATTCGGGAACATTTATTAAGCAAGGGGCATTAATGGTGCCCTTGACAAAATTGAGGGATTGGTGGAGCTTGATCTCAACCTCAGCTATGCCAGGCAAAGATTGAATCTTAGTGAACTTATCGGCGACTTCACAGGAGTTAACCAGAAGAAGCAGATTGCCATCACGTAGAGTAGAGATCGTAAAGATATCTTTGCTGATATGCTTAATAGCCCGGTGGACTGTGAAGCAAGGGTATTGGTGGATTTGGAAGCAACGACGATAAATCGAGGGTTCTTTTGAAGGGTCAGGGGAAGTTCAGGGAAATCGATCCTTTGATAGGGTCTTTTTTTTTGGGGCTTACACTAAGGCTGGCAAAGCGGTTATCCCTAAGATTGGGTGGCCCAGGGGCCATAATAAGGATTATTGCTGTGCACTTGAGAAAAAACAAGAGAAAACGCTATAGTCGAGTGCCGCGACTATAAGATACCCGTTACTGTTTTACACAATTTTGAAATATTCATTTTGCTAGTGTAAAGCGCCACCTATTGACGTCACTGCCCATGTGAGGCTTTATAACCTAAATTTCTTCATAAGTAGCGAACATTATTCGATTTGAAAAAACTTTGGTAAATCGATAGATATAAACAAAAATAAGTTATATAACGTCAAACGAAGGCATTCATAATATTATTATAAACGCCACAGTGTTCCGCGGTTTGAAGGCGTTAGAGTGGGCGTGGACGAATAAAAACCGGTGGAAAGTTGCAGTGGCATCTCTAAAATACGTATTCTTAAGCCAAACTTTCTAGCTCGGGCTCTAGCCCGAAATTTTTGCATTTTTGGTTTTTTGGGTTTTGTGGGCGTTAGGGTGGGCGTGCCTAGATGAAAAAAAACAATTCGCATCATAAAAATCTACATGCGTATTCCGAACTTTCTATCACTTATAGTTACCGAGATATCAGGTTTTCTTGAAAATGCGAAAACCGTCTTTTAAGCTTGGTGGGCGTATGGGTGGGTGTGGCCAGATAATAGTACCAATAAAAGATGCACTGGCATCCAAAGTTATACATACTGAGATTTTAGCGATTTTAGTTTTTCGCGATTTGTGTTAGAGTGGGCTTGGAAGGATGCTGTAATAAACTTGCGCTGTCCCGGGACCTCAAGAATCTTCATGCTTAATCTCATCTGTGTATCTGTTATAGTTCCTGAGATCTCAGCGTTCATACGGACGGATGGACGGACGGACGGACAGACGGACATGGCTCAATCGACTTCGCTATTGAACCTGATCAAGAATATATATACTTTATAGGGTCGGAAACTCTTCCTTCTATCTGTAACATACTTTTCAACGAATCTAGTATACCCTTTTACTCTACGAGTAACGGCTATGTATATGCAAAAACACACGAGCGCAAAAGAAAAAAAGGAAGCGAAAAAAAGGCGAAAGGAGAAGAAGCGAAATTGCAAAAATCACTGACAATTAGGAAGACAACGACGTCCGCACTCGAAGAGAGATAGTCGATGACTAGATCAGTAATATCTCCATATCAGCTTGGTTTTATGAAACGACGGTTTACAAAAACAAACTTACTCGAATTAACATACAGACGAACAGACCAAATACAAACAGACAAAAAGACAATCACACAGACAGACAAACAGACAGGCAGGCAGGTAGAGAGAACGACAGACAGACAGGCAGACATATAGACACACTGAAAGACAGGCAGGCATGCAGACAGACAAACAAACTGACAAAAGGACAAACAGACAGACAGGCAGCGAGACCCACAGACAGACAGAAAGCCAGACTGGCAACAGACAGATAGATAAACAAACAGACAGACAGATAGACAGGCAAGCATGTAGACAGACAAAAAAACAGACAAAAGGACAAACAGACAGACAGGCAGGCAGACAGCCCCATAGACAGACGGACAGACAGAGAGAGAGGCAGGCAGACAGCCCAATAGACAGACAGGCAGACACGCAGTCAGACAGACAGGCAGACGATAGACAGACAGTCAGGGAGGCATGTAGACAGACAAACAAACAGGCAAAAAGACAGACAGACAGGCAGACAGTCCCATAGACAGACAGACAGACAGGCAGGCAGGCAGGCAGACAGACACAGAAACAAACAAAAATACAAACAGACAAGCATACAGTCAGGCAGCTAGACAGACAGACAAACAGACAAAAAGACAAACTGAAAAAAAGACAATCATAAAGACAGACAAACAGACAGGCAGGCAGGCAGAGAGAAAGACAGACAGGCAGACAGCCAGACAGAGAGACCGACAGACAGATAGACAGGCAGACAGGCAAATTACATGCGTAATCCGAACTTTCTATCTCTTATAGTTACCGAGTTATCAGGTTTTCTTGAAAATGCGAAAACCGTCTTTTAAGCTTGGTGGGCGTATGGGTGGGTGTGGCCAGATAATAGTACCAATAAAAGATGCACTGGCATCCAAAGTTATACATACTGAGATTTTAGCGATTTTAGTTTTTCGCGATTTGTGTTAGAGTGGGCTTGGAAGGATGCTGTACTAAACTTGCGCTGTCCCGGGACCTCAAGAATCTTCATGCTTAATCTCATCTATGTATCTGTTATAGTTCCTGAGATCTCAGCGTTCATACGGACGGATGGACGGACGGACGGACAGACGGACATGGCTCAATCGACTTCGCTATTGAACCTGATCAAGAATATATATACTTTATAGGGTCGGAAACGCTTCCTTCTATCTGTTACATACTTTTCAACGAATCTAGTATACCCTTTTACTCTACGAGTAACGGCTATGAATATGCAAAAACACACGAGCGCGAAAGAAAAAAAGGAAGCGAAAAAAAGGCGAAAGGAGAAGAAGCGAAATTGCAAAAATCACTGACAATTAGGAAGACAACAACGTCCGCACTCGAAGAGAGATAGTCGATGACTAGATCAGTAATATCTCCATATCAGCTTGGTTTTATGAAACGACGGTTTACAAAAACAAACTTACTCGAATTAACATACAGACGAACAGACCAAATACAAACAGACAAAAAGACAATCACACAGACAGACAAACAGACAGGCAGGCAGGTAGAGAGAACGACAGACAGACAGGCAGACATATAGACACACTGAAAGACAGGCAGGCATGCAGACAGACAAATAAACTGACAAAAGGACAAACAGACAGACAGACAGAAAGCCAGACTGGCATCAGACAGATAGATAAACAAACAGACAGACAGGCAGGCATGTAGACAGACAAAAAAACAGACAAAAGGACAAACAGACAGACAGGCAGGCAGACAGCCCCATAGACAGACAGACAGACAGAGAGAGAGGCAGGTAGACAGCCCAATAGACAGACAGGCAGACACGCAGTCAGACAGACAGACAGACAGAAAAACAAACACAAATACAAACAGACAGACATACAGTTAGGCAGCTAGACACCTTAAGGTGGAGACGGATACGATTTCTTAAGTCCTTGTTGTTGAAAGGACTAAAAAGAAAGGATGGTTCTAGCCGCATGTCCTTTGCGGCCTGGTCTGCTAGTTCGTTACCATGGGTACCTTGGTGGCTGGGCGTCCATACAAGGGTTATATTATTAAAAGAAGAAAGCCGTCTTATCTCCACGATTGTGGGATCGGTTTGACCCCAATTCCGTAAAGAAGATAAGGCGGAAAGGCTATCGGTACAGATTACAAAGTGTCCCGAGTGTTTGGTGGCAAAGAGACAGGCTTGTAATATGGCGAAGCCTTCCGCAGTAAAGATGGAATTGTAAGGGGGTAGCATTCCACCCGGGATTATTTTGCCATTGCTGTCAACAACAGCAAAGGTAGTGTCGTCGTCTGTTTTTGATCCATCAGTGTAGAGCCAAGATTTTGTGCCGAGTTTTTCTTGTAGGCATCGAAAGCGGGTCTGGAATTCAGCTCTGGTGGTATTATTTTTAAAGCCGTTGTACATATCAAGGATCACATTAGCTTTTGTGCTGTTCCAATAGGCTGGTAGCTTAGCAGTATTCCTATGATTGGGCGGGGAGAGGCCAAGCTGCGTTGTGAAGCTGGCACACCGCCTAAGCGTTGATATAACTTTGTAATTCCGCTTTTGCTTGAACATGACTGAGAAATCCTTCCTTAGTAGAGCATTTTTTGTTAAATGTATTTTGCAAATGAGCTGCATGGTCATTTCTTCTCTAAGAGCCTGAATGCTCGGTAGGCCCGACTCAGCCAAAATGCATGCGGTAGGTAGGGTAGGAAAAGCGTTTATAGCACGACGGATTGCACCATGGTATGGAGCCTGCAACTTGTTTAAGTGTGATTTTGCACACCATCCGTAAACAGGTAGACCGTAATCTATTTTGGAGAACATCAGGGCGCGAGTAATTCCTATTAGTGTATTAATATGGATGTTAGTTTATTTGGATGACAAAAATTTTATAATGTTAAATCTGGACTCGAGTTGTTTTCTTAGTTTAATACAATGCTGATCAAATAGGAGTTTGGTATCGAAGGTTAAGCCCAAAATTGTTAAACTTTTAACATTTTCTATTCTTTTATTTTTAATGTTAATATGGGAGACAGTGCATCTGTGTCTGCGGCAAGTATCGAGAATGGCGGATAAGTCTGATGTTGTAAAACTTTGATTTGGAGGAATGTAAACATTAACAATCTGTATGCCAATGCTTACATTAAGCTCCAAAACAGAGCAGAGAATATTAGAGTGGGGGAGGTTTTGTTTGATAAGAATACCAACGCCTTGCTTAGCACTGATGTTCTGCGGTAAATTGTGGAAATAACCAATAACCTGACAGACTGACAGACTGACATTCTCGATAGACACCCCTACATAGTTCTAGGGGACTTCAACACGTGCAGCCCTCTATGGGGCTCTAGTCAGTCAAACACCAGAGGTAAAAAAATCGAGAAATTAATATCGGAACAAGATCTGATTGTCCTCAACAATGGATCTCCCACACATCTATCCACCCACAATTCCCTTACCCACGTTGACCTTTCCTTGATTACCCCGCAGATAGCACACAGGTGCAGTTGGTCAATCTTATCCAACCTTCACGGTAGTGATCACTTCCCCATATGTATTGATTTTTCCATACATTTTAGTACCTTCCGCAGTTTTTAAAAAATCTGTACTTGTGGCCAGAAGGACCTGTCTTGAAAATTTCACCTCCAGGATATTCCCTTTATCGTCTTCCACAAAAGTTTTTCTCAGGTTTTCTTGAAAATGCGAAAACCGTCTTTTAAGCTTGGTGGGCGTATGGGTGGGTGTGGCCAGATAATAGTACCAATAAAAGATGCACTGGCATCCAAAGTTATACATACTGAGATTTTAGCGATTTTAGTTTTTCGCGATTTGTGTTAGAGTGGGCTTGGAAGGATGCTGTAATAAACTTGCGCTGTCCCGGGACCTCAAGAATCTTCATGCTTAATCTCATCTATGTATCTGTTATAGTTCCTGAGATCTCAGCGTTCATACGGACGGATGGACGGACGGACGGACAGACGGACATGGCTCAATCGACTCCGCTATTGAACCTGATCAAGAATATATATACTTTATAGGGTCGGAAACGCTTCCTTCTATCTGTTACATACTTTTCAACGAATCTAGTATACCCTTTTACTCTACGAGTAACGGCTATGAATATGCAAAAACACACGAGCGCGAAAGAAAAAAAGGAAGCGAAAAAAGGAGAAAAGGAGAAGAAGCGAAATTGCAAAAATCACTGACAATTAGGAAGACAACGACGTCCGCACTCGAAGAGAGATAGTCGATGACTAGATCAGTAATATCTCCATATCAGCTTGGTTTTATGAAACGACGGTTTACAACAACAAACTTACACGAATTAACATACAGACGAACAGACCAAATACAAACAGACAAAAAGACAATCACACAGACAGACAAACAGACAGGCAGGCAGGTAGGGAGAAAGACAGACAGACAGAAAGACAGACAGGCAGACATAAAGACACACTGAAAGAAGGCAGGCAAACAGGCAGGCATGCAGACAGACAAACAAACTGACAAAAGGACAAACAGACAGACAGGCAGCGAGACCCACAGACAGACAGACAGAAAGCCAGACTGGCAACAGACAGATAGATAAACAAACAGACAGACAGATAGACAGGCAGGCATGTAGACAGACAAAAAAACAGACAAAGGACAAACAGACAGACAGGCAGGCAGACAGCCCCATAGACAGACAGACAGACAGACAGACAGAGAGAGAGGCAGGCAGACAGACAGATAGACACGCAGTCAGACAGACAGGCAGACGATAGACAGACAGTCAGGGAGGCATGAAGACAGACAAACAAACAGGCAAAAAGACAGACAGACAGGCAGACAGTCCCATAGACAGACAGACAGATGACGGATGAGTTTTTCGCTAAGTAATTCATCTTCAGTTTCAGCACAAGTGAGGACATCGTCTGCGTAAAAATCCTCAAGCACAATTTTTGCGCTGCTCCACCTTTTCGTGCGAGGGTCTCGTTGTGGCTGCTCAGTCTCGATCTCCCAAAAGCGTTAAAGAGAGGCGTTTATGTTAACAGTAGTCATGAGTGTTTCGCCTGTTAATGGATGCGGCATTGAAACGGGGGGTGATTATCCATCCAAAGATCGAGCTGAAAGCAATAATATTTCCATTAGTGTCATATTTTTTTATCACCTGACAATACGGACCAAATTTGTTAATTTCCCAGTAAAATGTATACTGGTGAAGATGTGTTAAACAAAGTAACGGCTAACTACTCCATCGTAGGTCCTTAAGGCTGTTTCGTCAATGTCGTCCCGTTGAAGTGATGGTGTGATTTTACCCAGCACGTGGGCTGCGACAACAATCGTATGCAATGACACCATTGATTTTATATGCAGCGTTGTTAATCCTCTAGACGTTTCCGGCCTTGACGGAAGATATTCCGAAAACGAGTATTTTTGTAAGCATAGTTCAGACGTTGAGCTACATCCAGAAGTTTGAGGACTGGACTGTGCAGTGTCCGCAGAAGTAGGCGTGGATCGATCGGAAAAAAATAATTCGCATTGGGGGCATCATAACAACCTACACTTAATATTCTCATCTCTTATTTTCACTGGTCCGATCTCTACTTATGCAATGATATGACTTCAGCTTTAAACATATTTTATCATGCATTAAACCTAATTTTTGATATATATGTTCCGATGAGGTACCCGCCCAGAACGGATAACCCCCTTGGTATGCCAAGGGCTTAAGCACCTTAAAAAATATAAAGTTCAGGCTTCAGAAAAAATACTTAAAAACTAGAACTCCACTTAGTTACTTTCAATACATAGTTGCTTGGTCAAATTTTACCGTGTTAACGCTCAGTGCTATAAAAAATTATTTAGCTCGTTGTAGGACCCAATTTACAGGATTCGAAACAATTTTATAATTTCGTTAACACCAAGCATAAACCAAAAACGTTTCCTTCAGCACTTAGGCAATAGCCGATATGTTCACCAATTTTTTCAAAACACCTAATCACCTTCGACAACCCCTAGTCAGCCTTATTTCTACGGTGTTCCGCAGTCGAACCTCGTCACGCCACCTTTTCTGCCTAAGAGTGGTATTCTTAAGGATCTTCAGAGTGTTAAGCTGACCTTTTCCCCAGTCCCCGATGGCGTTCCCTGCTGTGTGCTTAGGTACTGCGCGTCTTCCATGTGCAATGCTCTTCTCAAACTGTTTAATCTCTCGTTTGAAACGGCTACGTTTCCCCCTATTTGGAAGGAATCTTTCATCTTTCCATTACACAAGAAAGGGAAAACTACTGATGCTGCTCATTGTAGAGGTATCTCTAAACTATCAGCAATTCCTAAACTTTTTGAGAAAATTATTGTGCCACATTTGCACCACCAGTGTAGATCAGTATATCTCCATATCAGCATGGTTTTATGAAACGACGGATTACAACAACAAACTTACTCGAATTAACATCATATGTCATCACTGCGTTCCGAAAAAGTCTTCAGACAGATGTCATCTACACTGACTTTAGTAAAGCATTTGACTCTGTAAATCACTCACTTTTGTACATAAACTCGACTTAATTGCATTATCATTTTACCAGGGAAAACAACAATCTGACCAAAACAACTTTCAATTTTCGTGCTCTGAAAATATACTAAATCTTAACGGCTCTAAGTGTAAAAAGTAATGGCCTTCAGTCGCACTAAGCCCTTAATAACCTCTTAAAGTCTTTGTGGTATAGCCCTTAATAGAATTAAGCTAGTCGACGACTTAGTTGTCCCACTGGATGCAAAACTTACATTTTCCGACCACCTTTTTTCCATGGTTAACAAAGTCAGAGGTGTGCTAGGTTTTATAAAAAGATGATTGAAAGAATTCAATGACTAAAACTAAAACTTTATTTGTCTCTATCGTTCGTCCGATTTTAGAGCATGGATCTAGTGTCTGGAACCCCCAGTAGCACACACACTTAATTTCGTAGTTTATAAAATAATTGACTCGGTACTTTCCCCCGTGTTCCGAGCCATTCGATAGGCAGCGCGTCTCGGTCGGTTGGGCGGGCGATGGGTTGCACGTCAAGCCACGGAGTCTCGAAAAAAATTACACGCTTAATCCGAACTTGCTATTAATTATAGTTATTGAGATAAGAGATTTTCTACAAAAATGGGAAAACCGTCTTTCGAGCTTGGTAAGCGTAAGAATGGGTGTGGCCGCATAACGGTATCTCCATAAATTGCTCTGGCATCCGAAGATTATACATACTGAATTTCAACTTTCTAGCTCTAATAGTTCTTGAGATTACAGCGATTTTAGTTTTTCGTGAATTGTGGTCGTTATAGTATGCGTGGCAGGATGCTGAAATAAGCTTGCGCTGCGTACGGACCCCAGGACCTTTCGTAGATTTTCTAAGATCTCAGCGTTCATACAGACAGACGGACAGACAAACGAACAAAGAAACAAACACACAGACTGATACACAGGGAGATAGACAGACAGACAGGCAGACAGACAGAGAGACAGACAGGCAGGCAGATAGACGGACAGGCAGGCAGCCAGATCGACAGACAGGCAGACGGACAGAAATAGACATACAGGCATACAGACGACAGCCATACAGACAGGCAGGCGGATAGACAGACAGACAGGCAGACAGATAGACAGACAGACAGACAGACAGACAGACAGACAGTCAGACAGACAGACAGACAAACAGACAAAAATGCAAACGGACAGACCGACAGACAGACAGATAGACATACAGTCAGACAGGCATGTAGACAGACAAACAGACAAAAGGACAAACAGACAGACAGGCAGACAGACCCATAGACAGACAGACAGACACGCAGACGGACAGACAGAAAAACCAACACAAATACAAACAGACAGACATACAGTTAGGCAGCTAGACACCTTAAGGTGGAGACGGATACGATTTTTTAAGTCCTTGTTGTTGAAAGGACTAAAAAGAAAGGATGGTTCTAGCCTGGTCTGCTAGTTCGTTACCATGGATACCTTGGTGGCTGGGCGTCCATACAAGGGTTATATTATTAAAAGAAGAAAGCCGTCTTATCTCCACGATTGTGGGATCGGTTTGACCCCAATTCCGTAAAAGAAGATAAGGCGGAAAGGCTATCGGTACAGATTACAAAGTGTCCCGAGTGTTTGGTGGCAAAGAGACAGGCTTGTAATATGGCGAAGCCTTCCGCAGTAAAGATGGAATTGTAAGGGGTAGCATTCCACCCGGATTATTTGCCATTGCTGTCAACAACAGCAAAGGTAGTGTCGTCGTCTGTTTTTGATCCATCGGTGTAGAGCCAAGATTTTGTGCCGAGTTTTTCTTGTAGGCATCGAAAGCGGGTCTGGAATTCAGCTCTGGTGGTATTATTTTAAAGCCGTTGTACATATCAAGGATCACATTAGCTTTTGTGCTGTTCCAATAGGCTGGTAGCTTAGCAGTATTCCTATGATTGGGCGGGGAGAGGCCAAGCTGCGTTGTGAAGCTGGCACACCGCCTAAGCGTTGATATAACTTTGTAATTCCGCTTTTGCTTGAACATGACTGAGAAATCCTTCCTTAGTAGAGCATTTTTTGTTAAATGTATTTTGCAAATGAGCTGCATGGTCATTTCTTCTCTAAGAGCCTGAATGCTCGGTAGGCCCGACTCAGCCAAAATGCATGCGGTAGGTAGGGTAGGAAAAGCGTTTATAGCACGACGGATTGCACCATGGTATGGAGCCTGCAACTTGTTTAAGTCTGATTTTGCACACCATCCGTAAACAGGTAGACCGTAATCTATTTTGGAGAACATCAGGGCGCGAGTCAAACAGTCAAACACCAGAGGTAAAAAAATCGAGAAATTAATATCGGAACAAGATCTGATTGTCCTCAACAATGGATCTCCCACACATCTATCCACCCACAATTCCCTTACCCACGTTGACCTTTCCTTGATTACCCCCGCAGATAGCACACAGGTGCAGTTGGTCAATCTTATCCAACCTTCACGGTAGTGATCACTTCCCCCATATGTATTGATTTTTCCATACATTTTAGTACCTCCCCTACCCCTCCCTACCTAAATTTAAAATAGATCCAGCAAATTGGGATGCATATAGATCTATGTGAAAAGAAGAGCGTTGGATTGGAAGTCAGGTTGTCTAAACCACCAAGTTCCACATATAACAAAAGCGATTAGGGTTGTGCGCAAGGCTGCAGTTCCGTGGTGGGATTACAACCTTCAGAGGCTTCGAAATGAAAAGCAACAGCTGTTCGCAGTTTATAAAGCCAGAATGTCCGACACCAACATAATAAATTATAAAAGAGCATATGCAGTTTTTAAAAAATCTGTACTTTGTGGGCAAAAGGACCTGTCTTGAAAATTTCACCTCCAGGATATTCCCTTTATCGTCTTCCACAAAAGTTTGGTCCGAGGCTGGCCCGGCGTACCACCACAGCCGTTTCGATTTTGAAGTGCGATTCAGGTGTCGTACCAGGTTCTGAGGATTTCGCAGAAGAAGTTCCGGGCATCTTTGGTCAAACTATTCGGCAGACAGTAACTTTTCAGCCGAATACGTACACCAAAAAGACGCTTATTTATCGCAGTCCTATCCTCTGACAGCTCTGTCATCACCTGCCAAATGCTTAGAAAAAAACTTCACATTAGCAGAAATCGAATATGCAATAGCCGGATCAAAGGGTAAAACCCATGGGGCTGACCGGATATCCTACCCAATGCTTAAGGAAATGCCACTTTTTTATCTCCGAAAATACCCACACAGTTGGAGATCATCCACTGTCATCCCAATTCCCAAACCAAATAAACCTCCGGCAGAAATCAACAGCTACCGCCCCATTTCCCTCCTATCCTGTTTAGGAAAAAGTATAGAAACCCGAAATAACCTGATCTCGCAGAACCAAGTTGCATCTAAACAAAAGCATAGCACTAAGGACGCCTTGTTGCGTATTCAACACTTCACGTCAAACGCTCTTTCAACGAAAAATCACATCTCTATATTATCGACTGATTTTGAAAGAGCCTTCGATCGCGTGGGGATTAATGCCGTACTTAGTCAGCTTGAGCGCTGGGGTGTTGGTCCAAGACTTTATAACCATATAAAAGCTTTCATGACCAATCGTTCCTTCAGAGTTCGCGTAAACAACAACACCTCCAACACCCACAGTCTCTATAACGGCATACTGCAACGCTCCCACCTTTCAGTAGTTCTTTTTATTATCGCTTTTCATAAACTTAATTGTATTTTTAGTAGACATAAGGACATTCAACTCTCAATATACGCAGATGACGCTATTATTTTTCCAAATTAAAAATGTAAATATAATATATAAATAAAGATAAATTTGTAGATGTATTAAGTGAAATAGATTCCTCGGGAGCCATTTCGGGTGCGTCCCCTAGCCATTGAAAAATGTAAATTACTCCATACTTGCCGCAGAAACAGATGCACTCTCTCCCATATTAACATTAAAAATAAAAGAATAGAAAATGTTAAAAGTTTAACAATTTTGGGCTTAACCTTCGATACCAAACTCCTATTTGATCAGCATTGTATTAAACTAAGAAAACAACTCGAGTCCAGATTTAACATTATAAAATTTTTGTCATCCAAATAAACTAACATCCATATTAATACACTAATAGGAATTATCGCGCCCTGATGTTCTCCAAAATAGATTACGGTCTACCTGTTTACGGATGGTGTGCAAAATCACTACTTAAACAGTTGCAGGCTCCATACCATGGTGCAATCCGTCGTGCTAGAACGCGGCAGGCGGCAGGCGGCAGGCGGCAGGCGGCGGGCGACAGGCGGCAGGCGGCGGGCTGACGGGCGGCAGGCGGCAGGCGGCGGAGCGGCAGGCGGCAGGCGACAGGCACAGGCGGCAGGCGGCAGGCGGCAGGCGGCGAGGCGGCGAGGCGGCGGGCGGCAGGACGGCAGGCGGCTCAGGCGGCCGGCGGCGGGCGGCGGGCTGCAGGGCGGCAGGCGGCAGGGCGGCAGGCGGCAGGCAGCGGGCGGCAGGCGGCAGGCGGCAGGCCGGCGGGCGGCAGGCGGCAGGCGGCAGGCGGCAGGCGGCGCAGGCGGCAGGCGGCGAGGCGGCAGGCGGCAGGCGGCAGGCGGCAGGCGGCAGGCGGCAGAGCTGACAGGCGGCAGGCGGCAGGCGGCAGGCGGCAGGCGGCAGGCGGCAGGGCGGCGGGCGGCAGGCGGCAGGCGGCGGGCGGCAGGCAAAGGCGCAGGCGGCAAGGCGGCAGGCGGCAGGCGGCGGAGCAGACCCAGGCGAAGCAGGCAACAGGCAGCAGGCGACAGGCGGCGGAGCTGACAGGCTGACAGGCGGCAGGCGGCGGACGGCAGGCGGCGGGCTGCCAGGCGAAGCAGGCGGCAGGCGGCGGGCTGACGGCGGCGGGCGGGCTGACGGGCGGCGGGCTGACGGGCGGCGGGGCGGCGGGCGGCAGGCGGCAGGCTGACAGGCGGCGGGCTGACAGGCGGCGGGCCGACAGGCGGCAGGCTGACGGGCGGCCAGGCGGCAGGCGGCAGGCGGACAGGCGGCAGGCAGGCGGCAGGCAGCAGGGCGGGCGGCGGCCTGAGGCGGCGGCTGCAGGCGGCAGGCGGCGGGCGGCAGGCGGCAGGCAGCAGGCGACAGGCGGCAGGCTGACGGGCGGACAGGCGGCAGACGACGCGACGGGCAGGCGGCAGGGCGGACGGGCGGCAGGCGGCGGGCGGCGGAGCTGACCCGGGCGGCGGGCTGACGGGCGGCGGGCGGCGCGCGAGCTGAGCAGGCCCCGGCAGGCGGCAGGCGGCAGGCGGCGGGCGGCAGGCGGCAGGCGGCAGGCGGCAGGCGGCAGGCGGCGGGCGGCAGGCGGCAGGCGGCGGGCGGCGGGCTGACAGGCGGCGGGCTGACAGGCGACAGGCGGCAGGCGGCAGGCGACGGCAGGCGGCAGGCGGCGGGCGGCAGGCGGCAGGCGACGGGCGGCGGGCGGACGACGGCAGGCTGACAGGCGGCAGGCGGCAGGCGGCAGGCGGCAGGCGGCAGGCGGCAGGCGGCAGGCGGCAGGCGGCAGGCGGCCCAGGCGGCAGGCGGCAGGCGGCAGGCGGCAGGCTGACAGGCGGCGAAGCGGCAGGCGGCCGGCGGGGCGGCTGGACGGCGGGCTGACCGGCGGCGGGCTGCAGGCGAGGCGGCAGGCGGCAGGCGGCAGGCGGCAGGCGGCAGGCGGCAGGCGGCAGGCGGCGGCAGGCGGCAGGCGGCAGGCGGCGGGCGGCAGGCGGCAGGCGGCCCGGCAGGCGGCAGGCGACGGCAGGCTGAAGGCGGCAGGCGGCAGGCGGCAGGCGGCAGGCGGCAGGCGGGCGGCAGGCGGCAGGCGGCGGGCTGACGGGCGGCAGGCGGCAGGCGGCGGGCGGCAGGCGGCAGGCGGCAGGCGGACAGGCGGCAGGCGAGGCGGCAGGCGGCAGGCGGCAGGCGGCAGGCGGCGGGCGGCAGGCGGCGGGCGGCAGGCGGCAGGCGGCAGGCGGCGGGCTGACGGGCGGCGGGCGACAGGCGGCGGGCGGCAGGCGGCAGGCGGCAGGCGGCAGGCGGACAGGCGGCAGGCGGCAGGCGGACAGGCAACAGGCGGCAGGCGGCAGGCGACGGGCGGCAGGCGGCAGGCGGACCAGGCGGACGGGCGGCGGGCGGCAGGCGGCGGGCGGACGGGCTGACAGGCGGCAGGCGGCAGGCCGGCAGGCGGCGGCGCGGGCGGCAGGCGGCAGGCGGCGGGCGGCGGCTGACGGCGGCAGCGGCGCAGGCGGCAGGCGGCAGGCGGCAGGCGGCAGGCGGCAGGGCGGCGGGCGGCAGGCGGCGAGGCGGCAGGCGGCGGGCGGCAGGCGGCGGGCGGCAGGCGGCGGGCGGCAGGCGGCGGGCGGCAGGCGGCAGGCGGCAGGCGGCAGGCGGCAGGCGGCAGGCGGCAGGCGGCAGGCTGACAGGCGGCAGGCGGCAGGCGGCGGGCGACGACAGGCGGCGGGCGGCAGGCGGCAGGCGGCAGGCGGACGGGCCCGGCAGGCGACCCGGGCGGCAGGCGGCGGGCGGCAGGCGGCAGGCGAAGCAGGCGGCGGGCGGCAGGCGGCAGGCGGCAGGCGGCCGGCGGGCGGCGGGCGGCAGGCGGCAGGCGGCAGGCGGCGGGCGACAGGCGGCAGGCGGCGGGCGGCAGGCGGCAGGCGGCAGGCGGCGGACGGACGGACAGGCGGCAGGCGGCGGGCGGCGGGCGGCAGGCGGCAGGCGGCGGGCTGACAGGCGACGGGCAGGCGGCAGGCGGCAGGCGGCGGGCGGCAGGCGGCGGGCGGCGGGCAACAGGCGGCAGGCGGCAGGCAGCAGGCAGCGGCAGGCGGCAGGCAGCCAGGCGGCGAGGCGGCAGGCAGGCAGGCAACAGGCAGCGGCAGGCGGCAGGCGGCAGGCGGCAGGCAGCAGGCGGCAGGCGGCAGGCGGCAGGCGGCAGGCGACAGGCGGCAGGCGGCAGGCGGCAGGCGGCAGGCGGCGAGGGCAGGCAGGCAGACGGGCGGCAGGCGGCAGGCGGCGGGCGGCAGGCGGCAGGCGGCAGGCGGCGGGCGGCGGGCGGCAGGCGGCAGGCGGCAGGCGGCAGGCGGCAGGCGGCGGGCGGCAGGCGGCAGGCGGCGGGCGGCAGGCGACGGGCGGCAGGCGGCAGGCGGCGGGCGACAGGCGGCAGGCGGCAGGCGGCAGGCGGCAGGCGCAGGCAGGGCGGCAGGCGGCAGCAGGCGGCGGGCGGCAGGCGGCAGGCGGCAGGCGGCAGGCGGCAGGCGGCAGGCGGCAGGCGGCGGGCGGCAGGCGGCGGGCGGGCGGGCGAGCAGGCGGCAGGCGGCCCAGGCGGCAGGCGGCAGGCGGCAGGCGGCAGGCGGCAGGCGGCAGGCGGCAGGCGGCAGGGCGGCAGGCGGCAGGCGGCAGGCGGCAGGCGGCAGGCGGCAGGCGGCAGGCGGCAGGCGACGGGCGGCAGGCGGCAGGCGGCAGGCGGCAGGCGGCAGCGGGCGGCAGGCGGCAGGCGGCAGGCGGCAGGCGGCAGGCGGCAGGCGGCAGGCGGCAGGCGGCAGGCGACAGGCGGCGGGCGACGGGCTGACAGGGCGGCAGGCGGCAGGCGGCAGGCGGCAGGCGGCAGGCGGCAGGCGGCAGGCGGCGGGCGAGCAGGCGGCAGGCGGCGGGCGGCAGGCGGCAGGCGGCGGGCGGCAGGCGGCCGGCGGCAGGCGGCAGGCGGCAGGGCGGCAGGGCGGCAGGCGGCAGGCGGCAGGCGGCAGGCGGCAGGCGGCAGGCGGCAGGCGGCGAACGACGGGCGGCAGGCGGCTGACAGGCGGCAGGCGGCAGGCGGCAGGCGGCAGGGCGGCAGGCGGCAGGCGGCAGGCGGCAGGCGGCAGGCGGCAGGCGGCAGGCGGCAGGCGGCAGGCGGCGGGCGGCAGGCGGCAGGCGGCAGGCGAGCAGGCGGCAGGGCGGCAGGCGGCAGGCGGCAGGCGGCAGGCGGCAGGCTGACGCAGGCGGCAGGCGGCAGGCGGCGGGCGGCAGGCGGCAGGCGGCAGGCGACAGCGCAGGCGGCAGGCAGCAGGCGGCAGGCGGCAGGCAGGCAGGCGGCAGGCGGCAGGCGGCAGGCGGCAGGCGGCAGGCGGCAGGCGGCAGGCGGCAGGCGGCAGGCGGCAGGCGGCAGGCGGCAGGCGGCAGGCGGCAGGCGGCAGGCGGCAGGCGGCAGGCGGCAGGCGGCAGGCGGCAGGCGGCAGGCGGCAGGCGGCAGGCGGCAGGCGGCAGGCGGCAGGCGGCAGGCGGCAGGCGGCAGGCGGCAGGCGGCAGGCGGCGGAGCGGCGGGCGGCAGGCGGCGGCGGCAGGCGGCAGGCGGCAGGCGGCAGGCGGACGGGCGGCGGGCGGCAGGCGGCAGGCGGCGGGCGGCAGGCGGCAGGCGGCCGGGCGGCAGGCGGCAGGCGGCAGGCGGCAGGCGGCAGGCGGCAGGCGGCAGGCGGCAGGCGGCAGGCGGCAGGCGGCAGGCGGCAGGGCGGCAGGCGAGCAGGCGGCAGGCGGCAGGCGGCAGGCGGCAGGCGGCAGGCGGCAGGCGGCAGGCGGCAGGCGGCAGGCGACAGGGCGGGCGACAGGCGGCAGGGCGGCAGGCGGCAGGGCGGCAGGCGGCAGGCGGCAGGCGGCAGGCGGCGGGCGGCAGGCGGCAGGCGGCAGGCGGCAGGCGGCGAGGCGGCAGGCGGCAGGCGGCAGGCGGCGGGCGAAGCAGGCGGCAGGCGGCAGGCGGCGGGCGGCGGGCGGCAGGCGGCAGGCGGACAGGCGGCAGGCGGCAGGCGGCAGGCGGCAGGCGGCAGGCGGCAGGCGGCAGGCGGCAGGCGACAGGCGGCAGGCGGCAGGCGAGCAGGCGGCAGGCGGCAGGGCGGCAGGCGGCGGGCGGCGGGCGGCGGGCGGCGGGCGGCAGGCGGCGGGCTGACAGGCGGCAGGCGGCAGGCGGCAGGCGACGGGCGGCAGGCGGCAGGCGGCAGGCGGCAGGCGGCAGGCGGCAGGGCGGCAGGCGGCAGGCGGCAGGCGGCAGGCGGCAGGCGGCAGGCGGCGGGCGGCGAGCAGGCGGCAGGCGGCAGGCGGCAGGCGGCAGGCGGCAGGCAGACAGGCGGCAGGCGGCAGGCGGCAGGCGGCAGGCGGACGGGCGGCAGGCGAGCGAGGCGGCAGGCGGCAGGCGGCAGGCGGCGGCAGGCGGCAGGCGGCCGGGCGGCGGGCGGCAGGCGGCGACGGGCGGCAGGCGGCAGGCGGCAGGGCGACAGGCGGCAGGCGGCAGGCGGCAGGCGGCCAGGCGGCAGGCGGCAGGCGGCGGGCGGCAGGCGGCAGGCGGCAGGCTGACAGGCGGCAGGCGGCAGGCGGCAGGCGACAGGCGGCAGGCGGCGGGCGGCAGGCTGACAGGCGGCAGGCGGCAGGCGGCAGGCGGCGGGCGGCAGGCGGCAGGCGGCAGGCGGCGAGGCGGCAGGCGGCCCAGGCGGCAGGCGGCAGGCGACAGGCGGCAGGCGGCAGGCGGCAGGCAGCAGGCGGCAGGCAACAGGCAACAGGCGGCAGGCTGACAGGCGGCAGGCGGCAGGCGGCGGGGCGGACAGGCGGCAGGCGGCAGGCGGCAGGCGGCAGGCGGCAGGCGGCAGGCGGCAGGCGGCAGGCGGCAGGCGGCAGGGCGGCAGGCGGCGGGCGGCAGGGCTGACGGCAGGCGGCAGGCGGCAGGCGGCGGGCGGCGGCAGGCGGACAGGCGGCAGGCGGCAGGCGGCAGGCGGCGGGCGGCAGGCGGCGGGCGGACAGGCGGCGGGCGGCGGGCTGACAGGCGGCAGGCGGCAGGGCGGCAGGCGGCAGGCTGGCAGGCGGCAGGCAGCAGGGCGGCAGGCGGCAGGCGACAGGCGGCAGGCGGCAGGCAGCAGGCGGAGCAGGCGGCAGGCGGCAGGCGGCAGGCGGCAGCGGCAGGCAGCAGGCGGCAGGCGGCAGGCGGCAGGCGGCAGGCGGACAGGCTGACAGGCGGCAGGCGGCAGGCGGCGGGCGGCAGGCGGCAGGCGGCAGGCAGGCGGCGGGCGACAGGCGGCAGGCAACAGGCGGCAGGCAACAGGCAACAGAGCAGCGGGCAGCAAGGCGGCAGGCGGCAGGCAGCAGGGCGGCAGGCGGCCGGCGGCAGGCGGCAGGCGGCGGGGCGGCAGGCGGC
Organism: Drosophila eugracilis; assembly: GCF_018153835.1. Taxonomy (NCBI): domain Eukaryota; kingdom Metazoa; phylum Arthropoda; class Insecta; order Diptera; family Drosophilidae; genus Drosophila; species Drosophila eugracilis. The sequence continues at coordinate 6,663 of NW_024573007.1, read as the reverse complement.
AGGCGGCAGGCGGCAGGCGGCAGGGCGGCAGGGCGGCAGGCGGCAGGCTGACGGGCGGCAGGCGGCGGGCGGCAGGCGGCAGGGCGGCAGGCGGCAGGGCGGCAGGCGGCGGGCGGCGGGCGGCAGGCGGACGGGCAGGCGGCAGGCGGCGGAGCGGCAGGCGGCAGGCGGCAGGCGGCGGGCGGCAGGCGGCAGGCGGCAGGCGGCAAACGGCGGGCGGCGGCGACAGGCGGCGGGCGGCAGGCGGCAGGGCGGCAGGCGGCAGGCGGCAGGCGGCAGGCGGCAGGGCGGACAGGCGGCAGGCGGCAGGCGGCAGAGCGGCAGGCGGCAGGCGACGGGCGGCAGGCGGCGGGCGGCGGGCGGACGGGCGGCGGGGCGGCAGGCGGCGGGCGGCGGGCGGCAGGCGGCAGGCGGCAGGCGGCAGGGCGGCGGGCGGACAGGCGGCAGGCGGCAGGGCGGCAGGCAGCAGGCGGCAGGCGGCAGGCGGCAGGCGGCAGGCGGCAGGCGGCAGGCGGCAGGCGGCAGGCGGCGAGGCGGCAGGCGGCAGGGCGGCAGGCGGCAGGCGGCAGGCAGCAGGCGGCAGGCGGCAGGCGACAGGCGGCAGGCGACAGGCGGCAGGCGGCAGGCGGCAGGGCGGCAGGCGGCAGGCGGCAGGCGGCAGGCGCGGCAGGCGGCAGGCAGCAGGCGGCAGGCGGCAGGCGGCGGGCGGCAGGCGGCGGGCGGCAGGCGGCAGGCGGCAGGCGGCGGCAGGCGGCAGGCGGCAGGGCGGCGGGCGGCAGGCGGCGGGCGGCGGGCGGCAGGCGGCAGGCGGCAGGCGGCAGGCGGCAGGGCGGCGGAGCGGCAGGCGGCAGGGCGGCAGGCGGCAGGCGGCAGGCGGCAGGCGGCGGACGGCAGGCGGCAGGCGGCAGGCGGCAGGGCGGCAGGCGACAGGCGGCAGGCGGCAGGCGGCAGGCGGCAGGCGGCAGGCGGCAGGCAGCAGGCGGCAGGCGGCGAGCGGCAGGCGGCAGGCGGCGGGCGGCAGGCGGCGGGCGACGGGCGGCGGGCGGCAGGCGAAGCAGGCGGCAGGCGGCAGGCGGCAGGCGGCGGCAGGCGGGCAGGCGGCAGGGCGGCGGGCGGCGGGCTGACGGGCGGCAGGCGGCAGGCGGCAGGCGGCAGGGCGGCAGGCGGCAGGCGACAGGCAGCAGGCGGCGGGCAACAGGCGGCAGGCGGCGGGCGGCGGGCGGCAGGCGGCAGGCGGCAGGCGGCAGGCAGCAGGCGGCGGGCGGCAGGCGGCGGGCGGCAGGCGGCCGGGCGGCAGGCGGCGGAACGGACAGGCGGCAGGCGGCAGGCGGCAGGGCGGCAGGCGGCAGGCGGCAGGGCTGACGGGCGGCGGGCGGCAGGCGGCAGGCGGCAGCGGCAGGCGGCAGGGCGGCAGGCGGCGGGCGGCAGGCGGCAGGCGGCGGGCGGCAGGCGGCAGGCGGCAGGCTGACGGGGCGGCAGGGCTGACGGGCGGCGGGCGGCCGGGCGACGGGCAGGCAGGGCGGCAGGCGGCAGGCGGCAGGCGGCAGGCAACAGACAGGCAGGCGGCAGGCGGCAGGCGGCGGGCTGACGGGCAGCGGGCGGCAGGCGACAGGCGGCAGGCGGCAGGCGAGCGGGCAGCGGCAGGCGGCAGGCGACAGGCGGCAGGCGGCAGAGCGGCGGGGCGGCAGGCGGCAGGCGGCAGGCGGCAGGCGGCGGGCGGCGGGCTGACAGGCGGCAGGCGACGGAGGCGGCAGGCGGCGGGCGGCAGCCGACGGGCGGCAGGCGGCAGGCGGCAGGCTGACAGGCGGCAGGCGGCAAGCAGCAGGCGGCAGGCGGCAGGCGGACAGGCGGCGGGCGGCAGGCAACGGGCGGCAGGCGGCAGGCGGCGGGCGGCAGGCGGCAGGCGGCAGGCGGCAGGCGGCAGGCGGCAAGGCGGCAGGCGGCAGGCGGCAGGCGGCAGGCGGCAGGCGGCAGGCGCAGAGCGGCAGGCGGCAGGCGGCAGGCGGCAAACGGCAGGCGGCAGGCGGCAGGCGGCAGGCGGCAGGCGGCAGGGGCAGGCGGACAGCGGCAGGCGGCAGGCGGCAGACGGCAGGCGGCAGGCGGCAGGCAGCAGGCGGCAGAGCGGCGGGCGGCAGGCGGCAGGGCAACAGGCAGGCAGGCAGCAGGCGGCGGGGCGGCAGAGGGCTGACAGGCGGCAGGCGGCAGGCGGCAGACGCAGAGCAGCAGGGCTGACAGGACAGCAGGCGGCAGGCAGCAGGCAGCAGGCAACAGGCGGCAGGCGGCAGGCGGCAGGCGGCCGGGCAGCAGGCGGCAGGCGGCTGGGCGGCAGGCGACAGGCAACAGGCGGCAGGCAGCAGGCAACAGGCAGCAGGCAGCAGGCGGCAGGCGGCAGGCTGACGGGCGGCAGGCGGCAGGCGGCAGGCGGCCGGGCGGCAGGCGGCAGGCGGCAGGCGGCAGGCGGCAGGCGGCAGGCGGCAGGCGGCAGGGCGGCAGGCGGCAGGCGGCAGGCGGCAGGCTGACAGGCGGCAGCGGGGCGGCAGGCGGCAGGCGGCAGGCGGCAGGCGGACAGGCAACAGGCGGCAGGCGGCAGGACGGCAGGCGGCGAGCGGCAGGCGGCAGGCGGCAGGCGGCAGGCGGCAGGCGGCAGGCTGGCAGGCGGCAGGCGGCAGGCGGCAGGCGGCAGGCAGGCAGGCGGCAGGCGGCAGGCGGCAGGCGGCAGGCGGCGGGCGGCAGGCGGCAGGCGGCAGGCGGCGGGCTGACAGGGCGGCAGGCGGCCAGGCGGCAGGCGGCAGACGGCAGGCGGCAGGCCCGGGCGGCGAAGGCCCAAAACAGGCGTACAGGCGGCAGGCGGCAAGCGGACAGGCGGCGGCGGCAGGCGGCAGGCGGCAGGCGGCAGGCGGCCTTGCAGGCGGCAGGCGGCAGAGCAGCCAGGCTGACGGCAGGCGGCAGGCGGCAGGCAGACAGACGGCAGGCGGCAGGCGGCGAGCAGGCAGCAGGCGGCAGGCGGCAGGCGACAGGCGGAAGGCGGCAGGCGGCGGGCGGCAGGCGGCAGGCGGCGGGCGGCGGGCGGCGAAGCGGCAGGCGGCAGGCGGCAGGCGGCAGGCAGCAGGCGGCAACCGACAGGCGAGCGGGCGGCAGGCGGCAGGCGGACAGGCGGAAGGGCGAAACGGGCGGCAGACGACAGGCGGCGGGCGGCAGGCGGCCAGAGCTGACGGCGGGCGGCAGGCGACAGGCGGCAGGCGAGCAGGCTTGGGGCAGGCAGGCAGTAAACAGGCGGCACACTGACACACCAGCCCAGGCCAGCGGCAGGCAGCAGGCGGCAGGCGGCAGGCCAGCAGGCGGCAGGCGGCAGGCAGGCGGCGGGCGGCGGGCGGCGGGCGGGCGGCGACAGGCGGCAGGCGGCCCAGGCGGCAGGCGGCAGGCGAAGCAGGCGAGCAGACAACAGGCAACAGGCAACAGGCAACCAAACTGGCTCAGAGCGTTAACAGGCAACAGGCAACAGAGCAACAAACAGGCAACAGGCAACAGGCAACAGAGCAACAGAGCAACAGGCAACAGGCGGCAGGCGGCAGGCGGCAGGCGGCAGGCGGCTGCAGGCGGCAGGCCGGCAGGCGGCCCAGGCCGCTGCAGGCGGCAGGCGGCCAGGCAGCGAGCAGCAGGCGGCAGGCGGCCCAGAGCTGGCGCAGGCAACAGGCAACAGGCAGCAGGCGGCAGGCAGAAGCAGGCAGCAGGCAGCAGGCAACAGGCTGAAGCAGGCAACAGGCGAGCAGGCAGCAGGCAACAGAGCAGACTTGGGCAGCAGGTGACAGCGGAGCTGACAGGCGGCAGGCGGCGGGCGGGCAGGCGGCAGGCGGCAGCGGCAGGCGGCGGCAGGCGAGCAGGCGGCGGGCGGCGGGCGGCGGGCGGCAGCGGCCCAGGCCCGAAGCAGGCAACAGGCTGACAGGCGGCAGGCAGCAGGCAACGCCCAGGCGGCAGGCGGCAGGCGGCAGGCGGCAGGCGGCAGGCGGCGAGCGGCAGAGCCGGCAGGCGGCAGGCGGCAGCAGGCTGACAGGCGGCAGGCGGCGGGCGAGCAGGCAACAGGCGGCCCGGAAGCGGCAGGCGGCAGGCGGCAGGCGGCGGGCCCAGCGGGCGGCGCGGGCGGCAGGCGGCGGGCGGCAGGCTGGCGGCTTGACTGACAGGCGGCAGGCGGCAGGCGGCAGGCGGCTGAGGCTGACAGGCGACAGCGGCAGGCGGCAGGCGGCAGGCGGCAGGCGGCAGGCGGCAGGCGGCGGGCGGCAGGCGGCAGGCGAAGCAGGCGGCGGGCGGCAGGCGCAGGCGGCAGGCGGCAGGCCCAAACAGGCAAGACGGAGCTGACAGGTGCCCGAAGCCATGACTGACGGGCGGCGGGCGGGGCGAGCAGGCGGCGGGCGACAGGCGGCCGCGGGCCTTGGAGCTGACAGGCCGGCGGGGCTGACGAGCAGCAGGCTGACGGGCGGCGGGCGAAGCGGGCGGCGGGCTGCAGACTGACGGGCTGACAGGTGGCAGGTGGCAGGCGGCGGGCTGACGGGCTGACGGGCGGTGACTGGCAAGGCGGCAGGCGACGGAGCGGCCGGGCGACGGGCGGCGGGCCCGAGCGGGCGGCAGGCGGCAGGCGGCCCCAGGCGGCAGGCGGCAGGCGGCGGAGCGGCAGGCGGCGGGAAGCGGCAGGCGGCAGGCGGCGGGCACGGCGGGCGGCGGGCGGCAGGCCGGCAGGCGGCGGGGCTGACGCGGGCGGCGGGGCGGCGGAGCTGACAGGCAGCAGGCGGCAGGCTGACAGGCGGCGGGCGGCGGAGCGGCAGGCCGTGGCAGGCGGCGGGCGGCAGGCGGCAGGCGGCAGGCGGCGGAGCTGACGGGCGGCGGGCGGCAGGCGGCGGGGCTGGCGGGCGGCAGCGACGGGCGGGCTGACGGGCGGGCGGCAGGCGGCAGGCGGCAGGCGGCGGGCGGCGGAGCGGCGGGCTGACGCGGGCGGCAGGCGAGGCGGGCGGGCTGACGGGCGGCCGCCCGGGCGGCAGGCGGCGGGCGGCAGGCGGCAGGCGGCGGGGCTGCACAGGCGGCAGGCTGACAGGCGGCGGGCTGACGGGTGACGGGCGGCGGGTACGACAGGCGGCGGGCTGACGGGCGGCGGGGCCCCGGCAGGTGACGAGGGCTGACAGGGCAGCGGGCGACAGGCGACGGGCGAGCAGGCGAGCTGACGGGCTGACAGGCGGCGGGCGACGGGCGGCGGAGCGGCAGGCGGCGAGCTGACGGGCGGCAGGCGGCGAAGCAGGCGGCCCAGGCGACGGAGCTGACTTCAGGCGGCGGGCGGCAGGCGGCGGGCCGGCGGGCGGCGGGCGGCGGGCGGCGGGGCGGGCGACGGAGCTGACAGGCGGCAGACGCGCGGGCTGACGGGCGAGCAGGCGGCAGGCGACGAGGCTGACCCGGGCGGCGGGCGGCAGGCGGCATACTGGCGGGCGGCAGGCGGCAGGCGGCGGGCGGCAGGCGCGACAGGCGGCAGGCAGCGACGGGCGGCAGGCGAGAAGCCCAGCCCCAGGCGAAGCAGGGCGGCAGGCGGCGGGCTGTAGCCGGGCTGACCCAGGCGGCAGGCGACGGAGCGACGAATTTGACAGCGGCAGGCGACGGGCGGCGGGGCGGCAGGGCGGCGGGCTGACGAGGCGGCAGGCGGCGGGCGGCGGGCTGACAGGCGGCGGGCTGACGGGCAGCGGGCTGACGGGCGGCAGGTGGCAGGCGAAGCAGGCGGCGAACTGGCTGGGCGGCAGGCGGCAGGCGGCAGGCAGCAGGCGGCGGGCTGACAGGCGGCGGGCGGCAGGCGAAGCAGGCGGCAGGCGGTGGGCGCGGCCCAGGCGGCCGGCTGGCAGGCGGCAGGCGGCGGGCGGCGGGCGGCAGGCGGCAGGCGGCAGGCGGCAGGCGGCAGGCGGCAGGCGGCAGAGCGGCAGGCGGCAGGCGGCGGGCGGCGCGCGGCAGGCGGCGGGCTGACGGGCGGCGGGCGGCGGGCGGCGGGGCGGCGGGCGACGGGCTGACAGGCGGCAGGCGGCGGGGCGGCGGGCGAGCGGAGCTGACGGGCGACGGCGGAGCGGCAGGCGGCAGGCTGACAGGCGACAGGCGGCAGGCGGCGGGCGGCAGGCGGCAGGCCTGACGCAGGCGGCAGGCGGCGGGGCGGCAGGCGGCGGGCGGGCTGACAGGCGGCAGGCGGTGGGCGGCGGGCGGCCCGGGCGACCAGGACGGCAGGCGGCAGGCCGACGGGCGGCAGGCGGCGGGCGGCGGCAGGCGGCAGGCGGCGGCAGGCTGACAGGCGGCAGGCGGCGGGCGGCAGGCGGCAGGCGGCGGGGCGGCAGGCGGCAGGCGGCTTAGCTGACAGGCAGCAGGCGAAGCGGGCGGCAGGCGGCAGCTGACGGCGGGGCTGACAGGCTGACAGGCGGCGGGCTGACAGCGGCGGGGCGGCAGGCGGCAGGCGGCAGGCGGCAGGCGGTGAGCGGCAGGCGGCAGGCGGTAGCAGGCGGCGGAGCGACAACGGCAGGCGGCAGGCGGCAGGTAGCGGGCGGCAGACTGACGAGCGGCAGGCGCGGGCGGCGGGGCTGACGGAGCGGCGGGCGGCAGGCGGCCGGGCGGCAGGCGGCGGAGCGCGAGGCGGCGGGCGGCAGGCGGCAG
>NW_024573006.1:0-10972 GCF_018153835.1 Drosophila eugracilis | reverse complement strand
CAGGCAACAGGCGGCAGGCGGCAGGCGGCCGGGCCGGCCGGCGCGGGCGGCGGCCCGAGGCGGCCCAGGCGGCAGGCTGACAGGCGGCTGCAGGCGGCAGGCGGCAGGCGGCGGGCGGCTTGGGCGGCAGGCGGCAGGCGGCAGGCGGCGGGCGGCAAGGCGGCCGCAGGCTGACACAGGCGGCAGGCACTTTGAAGCAGGCGGCAGGCGAGCAGGGCAGAAGCAGGCAGCAGGCGGCAGGCGACAGGCGGCGCAGGCAGCAGGCTTCCGGCTCCAGGCAGCAGGCGAGCAGGCGGCAGGCGGCTGGAAGCGGCAGGCGGCAGGCAGCCCCCCAGGCAGTTGACGGCAGGCCCCGGCAGGCTGGCAGGCAACGGGCAGGCCGGCAGGCGACCCACGCAGGCGGCGGGCGGCGGAGCTGACGGGCGGCGGGTGGCGGGCTGACAGGCGGCAGGCGGCGGGCTGACGGGCGGCGGGCGGCACCCGGAAGGTGACGGGCGACAGGCGGCAGGCGGCAGGCGGCAGGCGGGGGCGGGCGGCGGGCGGCGGGCGGCAGGCGGCAGGGCGGCGGGCCCGGCGGGCGGCGGGCGGCGGGCGGCAAGGCGGCAGGCGGCAGGCGGCAGGCGGCGGGCGGCAGGCGGCAGGCGGCAGGCGGCAGGCGGCAGGCGGCAGGCGGCAGGCGGCAGGCCGGCCAGGCGGCAGGCAGCAGGCGGCAGGCGGCAGGGCGGCGGGCGGCAGGCGGCACCAGGCGACAGGCCGCAGGCGACAGGCGGCGGAGCTGACAGGGCGGCAGGCGAGCAGCGGCAGGCGGCAGGCGGCAGGCGACAGGAAGGCAACAGGACAGCAAGCAAAAAAAAAAAAAAAAAAAAAAAAAAAATAACGAGCAACAAAGCGGCAAGCGGCAAAGAGAAAAGGCAGACACAACAGGCAACAAGCAGCAGGCAACAAAGCAACAACAACAGGCAACAGGCAACAGGCAACCCAGGCAACAGGCGACAGGCAGCAGGCGGTTCAGGACTGGCAAACAGCAAGCAGCAGGCAACAGGGCAACAGGCAACAGGCAACAGGGCAACAGGCGGCAGGGCGGCAGGCGGCCCAGGCGGCAGGCAGCAGGCGGCAGGCAGCAGGCAACAGACGGCGCAGCGGCAGGCAGAAAGCGGCAGGCAGCAGGCAGCCAGGCTGGCAAGCGGCAGGCGGCGGGCGGCAGGCGGCAGGCACCGCAGGCAACAGGCGGCAGGCGGCAGGCAGCAGGCAGACAGGCAACAGGCGACAGAGCGGCAGACTGGCTGCAGGCGGCAGACGGCGGGCTGACGGGCGGCAGGCGGCAGGCGGCAGGCCCCGGCAGGAGCTGACGGGCGGCAGGCGGCGGGCGGCAGGCGGCAGGCGGCAGGCAGCAGGCGGCAAGACGGCTCAGGCTTACAGGCAAAACAGGCGCGGCAGGCAGCAGGCGGCAGGCGGCGGGCCGACAGGCTGACAGGCGGCAGGCGGCAGGCGGCAGGCAGCAGGCGGCAGGCGGCAGGCGGCGGAGCGGCAGCGCAGGCGGCGAAGCGGCAGGCGACGGGCGGCAGGCGGCAGGCGGCAGGCGGCAGGCGACGGGCGGCGGGCAGGCGGCAGGCGGCGGGCGGCAGGCGGGCAGGCCGGCAGGCGGCAGGCAACAGGGCGGCAGGCTGACAGGCGGCAGGCGGCAGGCGGGAGGCGGCAGGAGCGGCAGGCGGCAGGCGGCGGGGCGGCAGGCTGACGGGCGGCGGGCGACAGGCGGCAGGCGGCAAGCGGCAGGCGGCAGGCGGCAGGCGGCAGGGCGGCAGGCGGCCGGCGGCAGGCTGACAGGCGGCAGGCCGGCAGGCGGCAGGCAAAAAAAAAAAAAAAAAAAAAAAAAAAAAAAAAAAAAAAAGACAGGCGGCGGGCGGCCAGCAGGCGGCACGCAGCAAGCGGCAGGCGGCAAGCGGCAGGCAGCAGGCGGCGGGCGGCAAGCGGCAGGCGACAGACAAGGCGGCAGGCGGCAGGGCGACGGAGCGGCAGGCGGCAGGCGGCAGGCGGCAGGCGGCGGGCGGCAGGCGGCAGGCGGCAGGCGGCAGGCGGCAGGCGGCGGGCGGCAGGCGGCAGGCGGCAGGCGGCAGGCGGCAGGCGGCAGGCGGCGGGCGGCGGGCGGCGGGCGGCAGGCGGCAGGCGGCAGGCGGCAGGCGGCAGGCGGCGGGCGGCAGGCGGCAGGCGGCAGGCGGCAGGCGGCAGGGCGGCAGGCGGCGGGCGGCAGGCGGCAGGCGGCCGGGCAGCAGGCGGACAGGCGGCAGGCGGCAGGCGGCAGGCGGCAGGGCGGCAGGCGGCAGAGCTGACGCAGGCGGCAGACGGCAGGCGGCAGGCGGCGGGCTGACAGGCGGCAGGCGCAGGCGGCAGGCGGCAGGCGGCAGGCGGCAGGCGGCAGGCGGCAGGCGACGCAGGCGGCAGGCGGCAGGCGGCAGGCGGCAGGCGGCAGGCGGCAGGCGGCAGGCGGCAGGCGGCAGGCGGCAGGCGGCAGGCGACAGGCGGCAGGCGGCAGGCTGACAGGCAGCAGGCGGCAGGGCGGCAGGCGGCAGGCAGGCAGGCAGCAGGCAACAGGCAGCAGGCGGCAAGGCAGCAGGCGGCGAGGCGGCAGGCGGCAGACGGCTAACAGGCGGCAGGCGGCAGGCGGCAGGCGGCAGGCGGCAGGCGGCAAAAAAAAAGGCGGCAGGCTGACAGGCGGCAAGCGGCAGGCGACAAGCTGCAAGCAACAGGCAACAGGCGACAGGCGGCAAGGCGGCAGGCGGCAGACGGCAAGCGGCAGGCGGCAGGCGAAGCAGGCGACGGGCGGCGGGCGGACAGGCGGCGGGCGGCAGGCGGCAGGCGGCAGGCGGCAGGGCAGCAGGCGGCAGGCGGCAGGCAGCAGGCAACAGGCAACAGGCAGCAGGCAGCAGGCAACCGGCAGGCAGCAGGCAACGGCGGACAAAGCAACAGGCGGACAGGCAACAGGCCGGCAGGGCGGCAACCCCAAACAAGCAGCAGGCAACAAGCAGCAAACGGCAGGAAGCAGGCGCAGGCACAGGCAGCAAGCAGCAGGCAACAGGCAACAGGCCGGCAGGCGGCAGGCGGCAGGCGGCGGGCGGCAGGCGGCGGGCGGCAGGCGGCAGGCGGCAGGCGGCAGGCGGCAGGCGGCAGGCTGACAGGCGGCAGGCGGCAGGCGGCAGGCGGCAGGCGGCAAGCTGACAGGCGGCAGGCGGCAGGCGGCAGGCGGCAGGCGGCAGGCGGCAGGCGGCAAGCGGCAGGGCGGCAGGCGGCAGGCGGCAGGCGGCAGGCGGCAGGCGGCAGGCGGCAGGCGGCGGCAGGCGGCAGGGCGGCGGGCGGCAGCCCGCAGGCTGACGGGCGGCAGGCGGCAGGCGGCAGGCGGCAGGCGGCAGGCGGCAGGCGGCAGGCGGCAGGCGGCAGGCAGCAGGCAACAGGCAGCAGGCTGACAGGCGGCAGGCAGCAGGCAACAGGCGGCAGGCGGCAGGCGGCAGGCAGCAGGCGGCAGGCGGCAGGCGGCAGGCGGCAGGCGACAGGCGGCAGGCGACGGCAGGCGGCAGGCGGCAGGCAGCAGGCAGCAGGCGGCAGGCGGCAGGCGGCAGGCGGCCGGGCGACAGGCGGCAGGCGGCAGGCGGCAGGCGGCAGGCAGCAGGCAGCAGGCAGCAAGGCGGCAGGCAGCAGGCGGCAGAGCAGCAGGCAGCGGGCTGACAGGCGGCAGGCAGCAGGCGGCAGGCGGCAGGCGGCAGGCGGCAGGCGGCAGGCGGCAGGCGGCGGGCGGCAGGCGGCAGGCGGCAGGCGGCAGGGCAGCAGGCGGCAGGCTGACAGGCGGCAGGCGGCAGGCGGCAGACGGCAGGCTGACCGGGCGGCAGGCGGCAGGCGGCAGGCGGCAGGCGGCAGGCGGCAGGCGGCAGGCGGCAGGCGGCAGGCGGCAGGGCGGCAGGGCGGACAGGCGGCAGGCGGCAGGCGGCAGGCGGCAGGCGGCAGGCGGCAGGGCGGCAGGGCGGCCGGGCGGCAGGCGGAGGCGGCAGGCGGCAGGCAGCAGGCGGCAGGCGGCAGGCGGCGGGCGGCAGGCGGCAGGCGGCAGGCGGCAGGCGGCAGGCGGCAGGCGGCAGGCGGCAGGCAGCAGGCGGCAGGCTGGCGGGCGGCAGGCGGCAGGCGGCAGGCGGCAGGGCGGCAGGCGGCAGGGCGGCAGGCGGCGGGCGGCAGGCTGACCGGCAGGCGACAGGCGGCGGGCGGCAGGCGGCAGGCGGCGGGCTGACAGGCGGCAGGCGGCAGGCGGCAGGCGGCAGGCGGCAGGCGGCAGGCGACAGGCGGCAGGCGGCAGGCGGCAGGCGGCAGGCGGCAGGCGGCAGGGCTGACAGGCAGCAGGCGGCAGGCGGCAGGCGGCAGCAGGCGGCGGGCGGCAGGCGGCAGGGCGGCAGGCAGGCGAGGCTGACGGGCGGCAGGCGGCAGGCGGCAGGCGGCAGGCGGCAGGCGGCGGGCGGCAGGCGGCAGGCGGCAGGCGGCGGGCGGCAGGCGGCAGGCGGCAGGCGGCGGGCGGCAGGCGGCAGGCGGCAGGCGGCAGGCGGCAGGCGGCAGGCGGACAGGCGGCGGGCGGCGGGCGGCAGGCGGCAGGCGGCAGGCGGCAGGCGGCAGGCGGCAGGCGGCGGGCGGCAGGCGGCAGGCGGCGGGGCGGCAGGCGGCAGGCGGCGGCAGGCGGCAGGCGGCAGGCGGCAGGCGGCAGGCGGCAGGCTGACGCAGGCGGCAGGCAACAGGCGGCAGGCGGCAGGCGGCAAGCGGCAGGCGGCAGGCGGCAGGCGGCAGGCAACAGGCAGGCAGCAGGCGGCAGGCGGCAGGCGACCGGCGGCAGGCGGCAGGCGGCAGGCGGCAGGCGGCAGGCGGCAGGCGGCAGGCGGCAGGCGGCAGGCGGCAGGCAGGCAGGCGGCAGGCGGCAGGCGGCAGGCGGCAGGCGGCAGGCGGCAGGCGGCAGGCGGCAGGCGGCAGGCGGCAGGCGGCAGGCGGCAGGCGGCAGGCAGGCAGGCGGCAGGCGGCAGGCGACGGCAGCAGGCGGCAGGCGGCAGGCGGCAGGCGGCAGGCGGCCCAGGCTGACAGGCGGCAGGCGGCAGGCGGCAGGCGACAGGCGGCAGGCGGCAGGCGGCAGGCGGCAGGCAGGCGGCAGGCGGCAGGCGGCAGGCGGCAGGCGGCAGGCGGGCGGCAGGCGGCAGGCGGCAGGCGGCGGGCAGGCGGCAGGCGGCAGGGCGGCGGGCGGCGGGCGGCGGGCAGACGGAGCGGCAGGGCGGCAGGCGGCTGGGCGGCAGGCGGCAGGGCGGCGGGCGGCAGGCGACGGGCGGCAGGCGGCGGGCGGCAGGCGGCAGGCGGCAGGCGGCAGGGCGGCGGGCTGACGGGGCGGCAGGCGGCGCAGGCGGCGGGCGGCAGGCGGCAGGCGGCAGGCGGCAGGCGGCAGGCGGCAGGCTGAGGCGGCAGGCGGCAGGCGGCAGGCGGCAGGGCAGACAGGCGGCAGGCGGCGGGCGGCAGGCTGACAGGGCGGCAGGCGGCAGGCGGCAGGCGGCAGGCGGCAGGGCGGCAGGCGGCAGGCGGCAGGGCGGCAGGCGACAGGCGGCAGGCGGCAGGCGGCAGGCTGGCAGGCGGCAGGCGGCAGGCGGCAGGGCGGCAGGCGGCAGGCGGCAGGCGGCAGGCGGCAGGCGGCAGGCGGCAGGCGGCAGGCGGCAGGCGGCAGGCGGCAGGCGGCAGGCGGCAGGCGGCAGGCGGCAGGCGGCGGGCGGCAGGCGGCAGGCGGCAGGCGGCAGGGCGGCAGGGCGGCAGGCGGCAGGCGGCAGGCGGCAGAGCGGCAGGCGGCGGGCGGCAGGCGGCAGGGCAGGCGGCAGGCGGCGGGCTGACAGGCGGCAGGCGGCAGGCGGCAGGCGGCAGGCGGCGGGCGGCAGGGCGGACAGGCGGCGAGGCGGCAGGCGGCGGGCGGCAGGCGGCAGGCGGCAGGCGGCAGGCGGCAGGCGGCAGGCGGCAGGCGGCAGGCGGCGGGCGGCAGGCGGCAGGCGGCGGGCGGCAGGCGGCAGGCGGCAGGCAGCAGGCGGCAGGCGGCAGGCGGCAGGCGGCAGGCAGCAGGCGGCAGGCGGCAGGCAGCAGGCGGCAGGCGGCAGGCGGCAGGGCAACAGGCGGCAGGGCAGGCGGCAGGCGGCAGGCGGCAGGGCGGCAGGCGGCAGGCGACAGGCGGCAGGCGGCAGGCGGCAGGCGGCAGGCGGCAGGCTGCCCGGCAGCAGGCGGCAGGCGGCAGGCGGCAGGCGACAGGCAGCAGGCGGCCGGGCGACAGGCGGCAGGCGGCAGGCGGCAGGGCGGCAGGCGGCAGGCGGCAGGCGGCAGGCGGCAGGGCTGCAGGCGGACAGGCGGCAGGCAGCAGGCGGCAGGCGGCAGGCAGCAGGCGGCAGGCGGCGGGCGGCAGGCGGCAGGCGGCAGGCGCAGGCGGCAGGCGGCAGGCGGCAGGCGGCAGGCGGCAGGCAGCGGGCGGCAGGCGGCAGGCGGCAGGCGGCAGGCGGCAGGCGGCAGGCGGCAGGCGGCGGGCAGGCGGCAGGCAGCGGGCGAACAGGCGGCAGGCGGCGGGCGGACGGGCGGCAGGGCGGACAGGCGGCAGGCGGCAGGCGGCCAGGCGGCAGGCGGACGGGCGGCAGGCGGCCGGGCGGCAGGCGGCAGGCGGCGAGGCGGCGGGCGGCGGGCGGCAGGCGGCGGGCGGCAGGCGGCAGGCGGCAGGCGGCAGGGCGGCAGGCGGCAGGCGGCAGGCGGCGGGCGGCAGGCGGCAGGCGACGGGCAGCGGGCAGGCAGGCAGCGGGCTGACAGGCGACAGGCGGCAGGCAACAGGCAGCAGGCGGCAGGCGGCCGAGGCAGACAGGCGGCAGGCGGCAGGCGGCGGGCGGACAGGCGGCGGCAGGCGGCGGGCGGCGGGCGGCAGGCGGCAGGCGGCAGGCTGGCAGGCGGCTGGAGCGGCAGGCGGCAGGCGGCAGGCAGGCGGCAGGCGGCGAGGCGGCAGGCGGCAGGCGCGCAGGCGGCAGGCGGCAGGCGGCAGGCGGCAGGCGGCAGGCGGCGGGCGGCAGGCGGCAGGCGGCAGGCGGCAGGCGGCAGGCGGCAGGCGGCAGGCGGCAGGCGGCAGGCGGCAGGCGGCAGGCGGCGGGCGGCAGGCGACAGGCGGCAGGCGGCGGGCGGCAGGCGGCAGGCGGCAGGCGGCAGGCTGCAGGGCGGCGGCAGGCGGCAGGCGGCAGGCGGCAGGCGGCAGGCGGACGGGCGGCAGGCGGCGGCAGAGCGGCAGGCGGCAGGCGGCAGGCGGCAGGCGGCAGGCGGCAGGCGACAGGCGAACAGGCAGCAGGCAGGCAGGCGGCAGGCGGCAGGCGGCAGGCGGCAAGCGGCAGGCGGCAGGCGGCAAGGCGGCAGGCGGCAGGCGGCAAGGCGGCAGGCGGCAGGCGGCAGGCGGCAGGCGGCAGGCGAGGCGGCAGGCGGCAGGCGGCAGGCGGCAGGCGGCAGGCAACAGGCAGGCAGGCAGCAGGCCGGCCAGGCGGCAGGCGGCGGGCGGACAGGCGGCAGGCGGCGGGCGGCAGGCGGCAGGCGGCGAGCGGCAGGCGGCAGGCGGCAGGCGGCAGGCGGCAGGCGGCAGACGGCAGGGCGGCAGGCGGCAGGCGGCAGGCGGCAGGCGGCAGGCGGCAGGGCTGACAGGCGGCAGGCGGCAGGCGGCGGGCGGCGGGCGGCAGGCGGCGGGCAGGCTGACGACAGGCGGCAGGCGGCAGGCGGCAAGCGGCAAGGCGGCGGGCGGCAGGCGGCAGGCGGCAGGCGGCAGGCGGACTGGCGGCGGGGCGGCAGGCGGCCGGGCGGCAGGCGGCAGGCGGCAGGCGACGGGCAGGCAGGCGGCAGGCGGCAGGCGGCAGGCGGCAGGGCGGCAGGCGGCAGGCGGCAGGCGGCAGGCGGCAGGCGGCAGGCGGCAGGCGGCAGGCGGCAGGCGGCAGGCGGCAGGCGGCAGGCGGCAGGCGGCAGGCAGCAGGCGGCGGGCGGCAGGCGGCAGGCGGCAGGCGGCGGGGCGGCAGGCGGCAGGCGGCAGGCGGCGGGCGGGACAGGCGGCGGGCGGCGGGCTGACAGGCGGCAGGGCGGCGGGCGGCGGGCGGCAGGCGACAGGCGGCAGGCGGCAGGCGGCAGGCGGCAGGCGGCAGGCGGCAGGCGGCAGGCGGCAGGCGGCGGGCGGCGCAGGCGGACAGGCGGCAGGCGGCAGGCGGCAGGCGGCAGGCGGCAGGCGGCAGGCGGCAGGCGGCAGGCGGCAGGCGGCGCAGGCGGCAGGCAGCAGGCGGCAGGCGGCAGGCGGCAGGCGGCAGGCGGCAGGCGGCGGACTGGCAGGCGGCAGGCGGCAGGCAGGCGGCAGGCGGCCGGCGGCAGGCGGCAGGCGGCAGGCACGCAAGGCGGCAGGCGGCAGGCAGCAGGGCAGCAGGCGGCAGGCGGCAGGCGGCAGGCGGCAGACGGCAGGCGGCAGGCGGCAGGCGGCAGGGCGACAGGCGGCAGGCGGCGAGGCAGACAGGCGGCAGCAGGCGGACAGGCAGCAGGCAACAGGCGGCAGGCAACAGGCAACGGGCAACAGGCAGCAGGCGGCCGGGCGGCAGGCGGCCCAGGCGGCAGGCCAGCAGGCAGCGGCGGGCTGACAGGCGGCAGGCGGCAGGCGGCAGGCGGCAGGCGACAGGCTGACAGGCGGCAGGCGGACAGGCGGCAGGCGCGCAGGCGGCAGGCGGCAGGCGGCAGGCGGCGAGGCGGCAGGCGGCAGGCGGCAGGCAGCAGGCGGCCAGGGCTGACGGCAGGCGGCAGGCGGCAGGCGGCAGGCGGACAGGCGGCGACCGGCGGGCGGCAGGCGGCAGGCGGCAGGCTGACGAGGCGGCAGGCTGACAGGCGGCAGGCGGCAGGCGGCAGGCGGCAGGCGGCGGGCTGGCAGGCGGCAGCTGACAGGCTGACAGGCAGCAGGCGGCAGGGCGGCAAGCTGACAGGCAGACAGGCGGCAGGCCAGGCAGCAGGCGGCAGGCAGCAGGCAACAGGCGGCAGGCAACGGGCGGAGCGGCAGGCGGCAGCGGCAGGCGGCAGGCGGCAGGCGGCAGGCAACGGGCGGCAGGCGGCAGGCGGCAGGCGGCAGGCGGCAGGCGGCAGGCAGCAGGCGGCAGGCAGCAGGCGGCGGGCAGCGGGCGGCAGGCGGCAGGCGGCGGGCGGCAGGCGGCAGGCGACGGGCGGCGGGCTGACAGGCGGCAGGCGGCGGGCGGCAGGCGGCAGGCGGCGGGCGGCAGGGCGGACGGGCGGCAGGGCGGCAGGCGGCAGGCTGACAGGCGGCAGGGCGACAGGCGACGGGCGGCAGGCGGCAGGCCGACAGGCGGCAGGCGGCAGGCGGCAGGGCAGGCGGCAGGCGGCCGGGCGGCAGGCGGCAGGCGGCAGGCGGCTGGCGGAGGCGGCAGGCGGCGGGCAGGCGCAGGCTGACAGGCGGCGGGCGACAGGCGGGCGGAGCGGCAGGCGGCGGGCGGCAGGCGGCAGGCGGCAGGCGGCAGGCGGCAGGCGGCAGGCGGCAGGCGACGGGCGGCAGGCGGCAGGCGGCAGGCGGCAGGCTGAGGCGGCAGGCGGCAGGCGGCAAAGGGCGGCAGGCGACAGGCGGCAGGCGGCAGGCGCGGGCGACCAGGCGGCAGGCGGCAGGCGACGGGCACAGGCAGCAGGCGGCAGACGGCAGGCGGCAGGCGGCAGAGCGGCAGGCGGCAGGCGACAGGCGGCAGAGCGGCAGGCGGCAGGCGGCGAAGGCGGCAGGCGGCAGGCGACAGGCGGCGGGACGGGCTGACAGGCAGCAGGCGGCAGGCGGCAGGCGGACAGGCGGCAGGCGCGACAGGCGGCAGGCGGCAGGCGGCAGGCG
This sequence comes from Drosophila eugracilis, assembly GCF_018153835.1. Lineage (NCBI taxonomy): Eukaryota > Metazoa > Arthropoda > Insecta > Diptera > Drosophilidae > Drosophila > Drosophila eugracilis. Next base: position 1,068 of record NW_024573006.1, on the reverse strand, counting down.
GCAGGCGGCAGGCGGCAGGCGGCGAGGCGGCAGGCGGCGGGCGGCGGGCTGACAGGCGGCAGGCCGGCGGGCGGCAGGGCGGCAGGCGGCAGGGCGGCTGGGCGCGCGCGGGCTGACAGGGCGGCAGGCGGCAGGGCGGCGCGGCGGCGGGCTGACAGGCGGCAGGCGAGCAGGCGGCAGGCGGACAGGCGGACAGGCGGCAGGCGACGGGCGGCAGGCGACGGCGACGGGCGGCGGGCGGCAGGCGCGGCGGGCAGCAGGCTGCAGGCGGCGGGCGGCAGGCGGCGGGCTGACAGGCGGCAGGCGGCAGGCGGCGGGCAACAGGGCGGCAGGCGAGCGGGCGGCAGGCGGACAGGCGGCAGGCGGCAGGCGGCAGGCGGCAGGCGACGGGCGGCAGGCGGCAGGCTGACAGGCGGCGAAGCGGCAGGGCGGCGGAGCGGCAGGCGACAGGCGGCAGGCGGCAGGCGGCAGGCTGCAGGCAGCAGGCGGCGCAGGCAGCAGGCGGCAGGCGGCAGGCGGCAGGCGGCGGGCGGCAGGCGGCAGGGCGACGGGCGGCAGGCGGCGGCAGGCGGCAGGCGACGCAGGCGGCAGGCGGCAGGCGGCAGGCGGCAGGCGGCAGGCGGCACAGGCGGCGGGCGGCGGGCGGCAGGCGGCAGGCGGCAAGCGGCAGGCGGCAGGCGGCAGGGCTCACAGGCGGCAGGCGGCAGGCAGCAGGCAGCAGGCAAGCAGGCAGCAGGCGGCAGGCGGCAGGCAACGGGGAAGCAGGCAAGCAGGCAACAGGCGGCACAACAACAGGCAACAAACGCAGCGCAGGCAGCCCAAGCAACAGGCAACAGGCGAAGCAGGCAACAGGCAACAGGCGGCAGGCGGCAGGCTGACAGGCGACGGGCTGACAGGCGGCAGGCTGACGGGCTGACAGCGGCAGGCGGCAGGCGGCGGGCGGCAGGCGGCAGGCGGCCCAGGCGGGCTGACAGGCGAAGCGAACTGACAGGCGGCTGCAGGCGACAGCGGCAGGCGGCAGGCGGCAGGCGGCAGGCGGCAGGCGGCAGGCGGCAGGCGGCAGGCGGC
>NW_024573005.1:0-11915 GCF_018153835.1 Drosophila eugracilis | reverse complement strand
CGAGCATGATCTGGTGGTATCCTGACTTAAGGTCCAATGTTGTAAAATATTTGGCCTTGCTCTAGGTTTCCCAATATCATGGAGATATTTGGCATGGGGTACTTATCGGATACCATTCTTCCATTTAGCTTGCGAAAGACAATTACTAGTCGCATGTTTTTGTTGCCCATTTCACCAGTGCCCTTTTTGTCCACTAGCCATATTGGGTTGTTGTACGGAGACACGGATTTCTGGATTATGCCGTTGTCCAATAGATTTAGGATTTCCTTGTTAACAAAATCGGCCGCCCCATGGGGTACGGATACAGTTTTGCATAAATAGGTTCTTCATCTATTGTTCTTATTGTGGCTACTACCGAAGTGTTATACGGTAGTGCCTCATTGGGGTCCGCAAATGCCCTTTTTCTGCTTTTAAGCATTTTTATAAAGGCATCTTTGATTATAGGGGGTGCGTCAGAGCATTCTACGTTAGTAAATTTGACATCAGCACAGGTATGAAAGGAAATTTCTTCGACTTCCGTACCCCATTTAAGACTCCCAGATTTTAAGCAAAGCGATGCCCCAGCCTGTGTTAACAGGTCGAGGCCGATTATCCCATCGAACGTTGATAGGTCCGATAGAATAAAGAACGTTGCTTTTATATTGAAAATTGAGACAAGGCATTTCTGTTTTATTTGTGTTGTGCCGTGGATTGAATGAATATTGAAAGGGGCTTCCACGCCGCCGGCTTCCTATTCTGGTATGCCGGGGCCTGTGATGGCTTCAACATTCTAGACAGTGATGGATCCACTTCCATGGGTTCCGGAGTGCCTCCACGGTGCCCATCGCCGCGTGGAGCAGGGTTCACCTGTGCCTTATGCTGTTTAGTAAAGTGTGGACTTTTTCCAGCACTTACTTGCGTGTATGCCTGTTGAGATGTTTGCTGGCGTTCTTGCGTCTTTGGACTTTCCTGTCCCTATCCTCCTGACTCTTTGAAAACGACGATGCAAACGTGTACCTCTCGTGGTTCGCTTCCACCTCTTGAGCTAGAGCCAGAGCCGTTGGCATGTCCTTCGGCTTTGCCGAGAAGAGGACATCTGTGAGGTTGCGCCTAAGTCCCGAAATAAATACACGGAGTGCATCATCCCGGAATTTGTCGCATAAATTTCCCGCCGACAATTCGTACGACATTGTGACCTTGTTGGTGAGCAAGGTCAGTTTTTTCTCGACCTCGTCATAGCACTGCAAGAGTGTTAGGCTTCCCTGTCTGAGGGTGCCCATCTCCTGCTCGATTACGTGGATCTGGCGTTTGTCACTGTATGTAAAATAGAGCCGATTTATGATCGCATCGAAATTCAACACAGTGCCGAACGAAGACAGAACCGCACCGGCAGGGCCTCTTATTTTACTCCTAATAATAATAACTGCCTGATAATGGCGGGAGCTATCCACATAATTTCTAAAATTTTCTGTATGTCTGTATGTCTGTATGTCTGTATGTCTGTATGTCTGTATGTCTGTATGTCTGTATGTCTGTATGTCTGTATGTCTGTATGTCTGTATGTCTGTATGTCTGTATGTCTGTATGTCTGTATGTATGTCTGTATGTCTGTATGTCTGTATGTCTGTATGTCTGTATGTCTGTATGTCTGTATGTCTGTATGTCTGTATGTCTGTATGTCTGTATGTCTGTATGTCTGTATGTCTGTATGTCTGTATGTCTGTATGTCTGTATGTCTGTATGTCTGTATGTCTGTATGTCTGTATGTCTGTATGTCTGTATGTCTGTATGTCTGTATGTCTGTATGTCTGTATGTCTTTATGTCTGTATGTCTGTATGTCTGTATGTCTGTATGTCTGTATGTCTGTATGTCTGTATGTCTGTAAGTCTGTATGGCTGTATGTCTGTATGTCTGTATGTCTGTATGTCTGTATGTCTGTATGTCTGTATGTCTGTATGTCTGTATGTCTGTATGTCTGTATGTCTGTATGTCTGTATGTCTGTATGTCTGTATGTCTGTATGTCTGTATGTCTGTATGTCTGTATGTCTGTATGCCTGTATGTCTGTATGTCTGTATGTCTGTATGTCTGTATGTCTGTATGTCTGTATGTCTGTATGTCTGTATGGCTGTATGTCTGTATGTCTGTATGTCTGTATGTCTGTATGTCTGTATGTCTGTATGTCTGTATGTCTGTATGTCTGTATGTCTGTATGTCTGTATGTCTGTATGTCTGTATGTCTGTATGTCTGTATGTCTGTATGTCTGTATGTCTGTATGTCTGTATGTCTGTATGTCTGTATGTCTGTATGTCTGTATGTCTGTATGTCTGTATGTCTGTATGTCTGTATGTCTGTATGTCTGTATGTATGTCTGTATGTCTGTATGTCTGTATGTCTGTATGTCTGTATGTCTGTATGTCTGTATGTCTGTATGTCTGTATGTCTGTATGTCTGTATGTCTGTATGTCTGTATGTCTGTATGTCTGTATGTCTGTATGTCTGTATGTCTGTATGTCTGTATGTCTGTATGTCTGTATGTCTGTATGTCTGTATGTCTGTATGTCTGTATGTCTGTATGTCTGTATGTCTGTATGTCTGTATGTCTGTATGTCTGTATGTCTGTATGTCTGTATGTCTGTATGTCTGTATGTCTGTATGTCTGTATGTCTGTATGTCTGTATGTCTGTATGTCTGTATGTCTGTATGTCTGTATGTCTGTATGTCTGTATGTCTGTATGTCTGTATGTCTGTATGTCTGTATGTCTGTATGTCTGTATGTCTGTATGTCTGTATGTCTGTATGTCTGTATGTCTGTATGTCTGTATGTCTGTATGTCTGTATGTCTGTATGTCTGTATGTCTGTATGTCTGTATGTCTGTATGTCTGTATGTCTGTATGTCTGTATGTCTGTATGTCTGTATGTCTGTATGTCTGTATGTCTGTATGTCTGTATGTCTGTATGTCTGTATGTCTGTATGTCTGTATGTCTGTATGTCTGTATGTCTGTATGTCTGTATGTCTGTATGTCTGTATGTCTGTATGTCTGTATGTCTGTATGTCTGTATGTCTGTATGTCTGTATGTCTGTATGTCTGTATGTCTGTATGTCTGTATGTCTGTATGTCTGTATGTCTGTATGTCTGTATGTCTGTATGTCTGTATGTCTGTATGTCTGTATGTCTGTATGTCTGTATGTCTGTATGTCTGTATGTCTGTATGTCTGTATGTCTGTATGTCTGTATGTCTGTATGTCTGTATGTCTGTATGTCTGTATGTCTGTATGTCTGTATGTCTGTATGTCTGTATGTCTGTATGTCTGTATGTCTGTATGTCTGTATGTCTGTATGTCTGTATGTCTGTATGTCTGTATGTCTGTATGTCTGTATGTCTGTATGTCTGTATGTCTGTATGTCTGTATGTCTGTATGTCTGTATGTCTGTATGTCTGTATGTCTGTATGTCTGTATGTCTGTATGTCTGTATGTCTGTATGTCTGTATGTCTGTATGTCTGTATGTCTGTATGTCTGTATGTCTGTATGTCTGTATGTCTGTATGTCTGTATGTCTGTATGTCTGTATGTCTGTATGTCTGTATGTCTGTATGTCTGTATGTCTGTATGTCTGTATGTCTGTATGTCTGTATGTCTGTATGTCTGTATGTCTGTATGTCTGTATGTCTGTATGTCTGTATGTCTGTATGTCTGTATGTCTGTATGTCTGTATGTCTGTATGTCTGTATGTCTGTATGTCTGTATGTCTGTATGTCTGTATGTCTGTATGTCTGTATGTCTGTTTGTCTGTATGACTGTATGTCTGTATGTCTGTATGTCTGTATGTCTGTATGTCTGTATGTCTGTATGTCTGTATGTCTGTATGTCTGTATGTCTGTATGTCTGTATGTCTGTGTGTCTGTATGTCTGTATGTCTGTAAGCCTGTATGTCCCTCTTCTCTTTGCCAGGCTTATAAAAAATACGTTTTTACGATTTTACGATTTTAGCGTTCGGATTCGACTCCGAGACCGCAAAGGTTAAGGGCTGATGATCAGGAAAGATATTTATGTCTTTTACTGCGTACAGATAGTGCCGTAATTTGGCTAATGCCCAAATAATAGCTAACAATTCCCTTTCATTTGTAGCATAATTTATTTCCCTGTCCTTCAATGTCCTTAAGATCATTGTGATTCCCTCTTGGGACAATATCGCGCCAATGCCATGGGCTGATGCATGACGTCCTCAGATGCCAATATATTTCGCAGCTTCTGAAACGCTTGTTGCTGCGCCTCAGAGAACTGTACCGAAATATTCCGCGACCTATGTCTACTAACCGTTCCGTTTTCCCCTTTCAGGATGTCCGAAATGGGTCTTGCTATTGCCGCAAAATCCTTTATGAAATATCTGTAGTAGCTTGCCAGGCCAAGGAATGATCTGACTTTAAACACGGATTTTGGTTCCGGGAAGTCTTAATGGCTTTGACCTTCTCTGGGTCAGTTGTCGCACCATTGATGGTGACTATGAATCCCAAAAAGCCTACGCTCTTTTTAAAGAAGCGTGATTTTTTTACAGACACCCTCATGTTTGCTTCGTAGAGGTTCTTTAAGACCCAATCTACGTGTGTGACCTGTGATTCTTCATTTTCAGAGAAAATAATCACATCATCCACGTATACGTAGCAAAATTTGCCGATTTGCTCTCGCAAGATGTCGTCGATTGTCCTTTGAAAAATGCTGGCGGCGTTTTTCAGACCAAAAGGGAGTCTGCGAAATTCATATTTCCCTCCGTTTACCGAAAAGGAAGTTTTTTTCGCGATCACGCTCTGCGAGCATGATCTGGTGGTATCCTGACTTAAGGTCCAATGTTGTAAAATATTTGGCCTTGCCTAGGTTTCCCAATATCATGGAGATATTTGGCATGGGGTACTTATCGGATACCATTCTTCCATTTAGCTTGCGAAAGACAATTACTAGTCGCATGTTTTTGTTGCCCATTTCACCAGTGCCCTTTTTGTCCACTAGCCATATTGGGTTGTTGTACGGAGACACGGATTTCTGGATTATGCCGTTGTCCAATAGATTTAGGATTTCCTTGTTAACAAAATCGGCCGCCCCATGGGGTACGGATACAGTTTTGCATAAATAGGTTCTTCATCTATTGTTCTTATTGTGGCTACTACCGAAGTGTTATACGGTAGTGCCTCATTGGGGTCCGCAAATGCCCTGTTTCTGCTTTTAAGCATTTTTATAAAGGCATCTTTGATTAGAGGGGGTGCGTCAGAGCATTCTACGTTAGTAAAGTTGACATCAGCACAGGTATGAAAGGAAATTTCTTCGACTTCCGTACCCCATTTAAGACTCCCAGATTTTAAGCAAAGCGATGCCCCAGCCTGTGTTAACAGGTCGAGGCCGATTATCCCATCGAACGTTGATAGGTCCGATAGAATAAAGAACGTCGCTTTTATATTGAAAATTGAGACAAGGCATTTCTGTTTTATTTGTGTTGTGCCGTGGATTGACTGAATATTGAAAGGGGCTTCCACTGGACGGACGCCTTTTAACCCCTTGTAAGGTCTAATAAAGTTTTTAGAAGCGCCCGTGTCTATAAGGAATTTCATGGAAGTCCCCGCTACTCTTCGTCTGAGGACGGGTAGCAGGGATTTACCCCTAAAAAATTTATGGCATCCGAATCATATTCTGTGATGGCGTCATCATCAATTTCTTGAGCCGCGCTAGAGGCCGCTGTGGTTTATGTATCACCAGTTTTGTCAGCGCTCTGGGAAATGTGATTTACCCTTTGCCTTTTTTGTGGGTGCGTTTTGTCAGACGCCACCAGCTTCCTATTCTGGTATGCCGGGGCCTGTGATGGCTTCAACATTCAAGACAGTGATGGATCCACTTCCATGGGTTCCGAAGTGCCTCCACGGTGCCCATCGCCGCGTGGAGCAGGGTTCACCTGTGCCTTATGCTGTTTAGTAAAATGTGGACTTTTTCCAGCACTTACTTGCTTGTATGCCTATTGAGATGTTTGCTGGCGTTCTTGCGTCTTTGGACTTTCCTGTCCCTATCCTCCTGACTCTTTGAAAACGACGATGCAAACGTGTACCTCTTGTGATTCGCTTCCACCTCTTGAGCTAGAGCCAGAGCCGTTGGCATGTCCTTCGGCTTTGCCGAGAATAGGACATCTGTGAGGTTGCGCCTAAGTCCCGAAATAAATACACGGAGTGCATCATCCCGGAATTTGTCGCATAAAACTTTTCCCGCCGACAATTCGTACGACATTGTGACCTTGTTGGTGAGCAAGGTCAGTTTTTGCTCGACCTCGTCATAGCACTGCAAGAGTGTTAGGCTTCCCTGTCTGAGGGTGCCCATCTCCTGCTCGATTACGTGGATCTGGCGTTTGTCACTGTATGTAAAATAGAGCCGATTTATGATCGCATCGAAATTCAACACAGTGCCGAACGAAGACAGAACCGCACCTTCGGGGCCTTCCGGGGCCTCTTATTTTACTCCTAATAATAATAACTGCCTGATAATGGCGGGAGCTATCCACGTAATTTCTAAAATTGTAATATGCGTCTACTGCCGCTTGCCGACGTATGCATCCTGTGCCCCCGTAAATTCGGGCAGGCACTTAACGGCGTCCAGGGACTCGTCACATTTAACATTATTTTTAATATCTATGGGCTCGTAGGCTTTAATCTGAGGGGCTTCCGCTTGGGCGGGAGCGATTTGTACCGCATTAACCTGGGCAGTAAGCTGCTGTATGGCTTGGCGTAGTTCGTTTTCCCTACGATGGCTCTCCAGAATTGCCTCTTGAACGGCATGGGCAACTGCCACCTGTATGGTGGCTGTCATTTGTTCCGAACTAAAAGCCATGTTTACAGCTGAGGGAATATTAGCGCGTACACGTTTCGGTGTAGAAGTTCCGGCTGGGCCTTCGGTCTCAGGATCACAGCCGCTGGAGATTTGTTTATTATTCCTATATTGCTGAAACGGATTGTTCATGAGGGTCTGCAATTACAAAATCGCCCTGAAGAGTTAAAGCATGGTCAAGCTGTATGCCTGTGCAGGCAGCTGGCCTGTCGAGGGGACGCGGGGGCTGAGTCGCCGTTTTGCCCACGATGAATGGGGGCTGTTCAGACTAAGTAAATGAAAAACAACAACTGCCACAAAAATGCATGCGCGACCGTATCGGGTTCGCGGATGTGGGGTGGGGAGACTATAAAACCAACAAGACTGCGAAGCTAACGCTGAGAATACGAGATATTCGGTCGGGTTGTTTAAAGTTTGTAATTTTCTTTATGACTGCACTAAAATGGTTTATCTATTTGCAAAAAAAAGAAAATAGCATGCAAACAATACGCAATGATATTTGGTAATATTGTCACTATGTCACCATTAATAATATGTTTAGTTCAAATATATTTATTATATAAGATTTTAAAAATTTTATTTCCTTCTTTTATTTCAAATTTATTGTAAAAGAATTGTAAATGTCAATCAATTAATGAGAGTAAATTTACGAAATTAATGTGAAATGTCAATGATGGAACTGCAGAAAGAGACTCTAGAGACTCATTTAGTGTTCCAAGAGATAAGTAAGATAACGACAGTGGCCGGAGAAATCAGAATAAAACTGAGCTTAAAATATGCTGTGTTTGCCGGCTATGCATGGGCATCCGGCCAGACGCTGTGCCAGCAGTTTTGGCCGGAGCGAGACGTCGAACGAACGGTCATTGCCGCCGCTCGGTTAACTTAGTTAACTTATATAAACTTTGGATGCCAGCGCATCTTCTAATGGTACTATTATCCGGCCACACACCCCCATACGCCCATCAAGCTGAAAAGATTTTTTTCCCATTTTAAGAAAACCTGATATCTCGGTAACTATAAGTGATAGAAAGTTCGAATTAGGCATGTAGGTTTTCATGATGCCCCAAATGCGAATTGTTTTCTTTCCATCTAGCCACGCCCACCCTAACGCCCACAATACCGGAAATAGTAGTCATCTGATAGTTTTCATCTGACCACCCCCACTCTAACGTCCATAATAATATTATAAATGCCTTCGTTAGACCTTGTATAACTTATTTTTGTTAATATCTATCGATTTACCAAAGATTTTTCAAATCGGAACATTATTTCGCTACATATGAAGAAATTTAGGTTATAAGGCCTCACATGGTTTGTGACGTCACTATCAATTATTAAACATGCTTTCTCCGACAATAGGTGCCGTTTAGGGAATTTCTACTAGCAAAATGAATATTTTAAAATTGTGTAATACAGTAACGGTTATCTTACAGTCGCGTCACTCGACTATAGCGTTTTCTCTTGTTAGTCTTGGGGCCTTCATTTTTTTTCAATGTTAATTTTTTGCGAGGAATTGCTCTTTAGCCAGTATCTTTTAATTTTTTTAATTATTTTTTTTTGCTTACGTTTTTGATGAATTTTTGTTACTTTTTGTTTTTTTATTTTGTCCAAACAGTTAATTTTTTGTTACGATCAATTTGTTGTAATTTGAGACTTAAAGGGGATTATTGCATTCATTATTTTCCACTTTAGTTTTTTGATCAACACAAACTTTTTATTTTTTCGTCACGTTTTTTGGCCGCGCTAAATTCCTTTTTCATTTTAAAACTTGTTTATCGTTTACTTTTAGCTTTCTTTTTAGAATTTTAATCTCACGGCGCTTATCTCTAAAATTGATAAAGAGAATGAATCAAGAATGTCGGAAAATAGGATGATGCAATTTAACAATTAACTTTGAAATCTAAATTCGGCTGGAAATTGGAGTTTACATTAGCGGACTTCAGGGCTCGCTTGGGGCTGCCATGTTTACAATATTGGCTTGAATATTTACAGAATCCGTTCGATGCGGACTGAGTGAAACTGATCTGTGTGGGAATAATTTAGAGGCGTAGTTGACAGAAATTTGAAAATTGGTTCTCAGCTCAAAGTTGTTTAAAAATTGGGTAAGAGCCCCTAATGGTTCTCGGCTCAAAGTTATTTATAAATTGAGTAAGAGCCCCTAAATAATGTGTCATATAACTTGTAAGTCTGTTCTTTTGTATGGCGGTATGTCTGTATTTCAGTCTGTCATTCCCAATAACCAAAATAACCTGTTGCCTACGTAAGCTAAAGGATATTGTATAACGTAAAAACTCATTAAGTGCTTTACGTAAAGTATGCCTTTATTCTGTAAAAATTCAATAGGAATTGCACAATGTTATAATATTTACTTTAATAATATATTATATTTTTTGAACTAGAAAATGTAAATTGGTCTAAATAGTCTATAAATATTAATATTGTTATATTACCTAAATATATAATTCAGGCAAAATGATATTGGCCTAAGGCGTTACAAAACAAAGGATCTTTTTTTACATCTTCTTATACCAACATTGACCGTAATTTTTACAGTGGTTCAACTACATTATTTTCACCGACGGTTTATGGAATCTGTACGACTTCCGCGCCCTACCGGTGGACGAAGTTTTGATTCACACTTAACATTTATTGCGGAAGCCGGCGTTCAAACAAGCTTACTAGATATACATAAGCAGCCATGGAAAGTTTTTTTTTTTGCTGGCTTTTTAAAGATTTGCGCAACAGGCCGCCGAATGTTTTCTCCGGGGAAACTAGTCGCTTGGGGATTTTTGGAAACTCATATGATAAAGGCAGTTATACTGGCTTGTTTTTATTGTGCGATTTCCGAAATTTGTTTTTTAAATATATTTTTGATGGTTTCGGCTTTATTAGGCATTTGCGTAAATCGATTTCTTAGGCGGATTATTTTTAGAACTGTAACAGTTTGGGTTTCTATTTTGGTGCTGATGAAAATGATATATCAAATAAAATATATTGATCAAACCCATTACAACTATAAATGCGTAATAAAACAAATTGTTGAATATTAAGTCCGTATATAAAGACATTTTTTTTAGAAAAATATCACTGTCAACTTTGCGGAATGGATGGGCTTGCAAAAAACTGGGAAAGTCTTCGGTATTCATTTGCGCTATATATCACCGTATATAATTTATATGATTGTGGCATCATTACATGCAGTTGTAAAGCTTCGAGATCCATTTAAAAGATACTCCTTGCATGAAAACAAGGACAGAAAAGTTTTATTTCCCGATATAACAAGACAGGATGCAGAACGAAATTTTCCATGTTTAGTAAAGTATATACTCAATTATGGATATTTTAAATTTGGACTAGAAATTACTCTAATTGGGCTCGTGTCAACAATTGTACATAGACGAGATTTTCTTTCGTTAACCTATGTTGTATGGCTTATTCTTATATTGTGCCTCAATCGAGTTCAATGCGCACAAATTTGGGAAATATTACAAGTTTTTTTTGTTTTATCAATTTTTATCCAATATTTGCATCTTCTAAATTTTCCACCAAACCTATGCGATGGTAAGCATTGAAAGTTCTAATACATAAATATAAATGCACTTATATATTCACCACAGCATTATCAACACAATCTGTGTATAGGAATCATTTAACAATTTTAGATGATTCAAAAAAAAATAACTATATTTCCCATTTTATGTTTGATTACATAATCCTCTTACTTATTTCACGGCAACGAATATCCTTCAAGGTAGAAATGCGGCATACAAATGATTTATTTTACCGGGGTGGCGATAATGTTAACGTTGTTCAAAATATAGCTAAACTTGGGCATATTTACTTTGAAAATCCTACTCATGACTTCTGTTCTTATGTACGTAATTATGCAGATGTTGTTAAAACTGTTATATTTTGCAAGTTTTTTTGGATCACTCTTGCTATAGTATTTCTCGGCGGCGTTTGCAGCATGGATATTCTTTCTTTAGGTTACATTATTTTTGCTTTAGTATTTTTACTTCAAGGATCTCAAGTATATTTACAAAATATTCAGTATATTATCTGCCGTTGGAACTGCTTAATAGCTTTTAATGTTTTTAATATTATCGTTAAAGTTTTTATTATTGTATTTGAAGATTTAAATCTTATCAATGAAGACCGTATTTTAGGTGCAGTTTTAAAAGTAATGCATCAAAGAGAATCTCTGGAAATAAAACAAGTTACAAAAGTGACGGAAACAAATGAGATAACAAAGATATACGACAAATATTACTATGGACCAAGCAGTATGATCTTTCAAAACACCTTGGTATGGCATGCGATTATTTTTTCTTTTGTTATATTTCAACTTCGAATTTTTCGTTCACATTATTTTTGCCACGTTATAATGGATACGCAAGCAAATACCATTCTTGCATCAAGGTCAGTCAAATTCTCAGTTCTAATCTTAAATTTATTTATGTATACATGTGTAAATACATATATACAAATAAACATATATACATATATACATATATACATATATACATATATACATATATACATATATACATATATACATATATACATATACATATATACATATATACATATATACATATATACATATATACATATATACATATATACATATATACACTATATACATATATACATATATACATATATACATATATACATATATACATATACATATATACATATATACATATATACATATATATACATATATACATATATACATATATACATATATACATATACATATATACATATATACATATATACATATATGCATATATACATATATACATGTATATACATATATACATATATACATATATATATATACATATATACATATATACATATATACATATATACATATATACATATATACATATATATCACATATATACATATATACATATATACATATATACATACATATATACATATATACATATACACATATATACATATATACACATATACATATATACATATATACATATATGCATATAATATCTATATATACATATACTATATACATATATACATATATACATATATA
>NW_024573004.1:0-9779 GCF_018153835.1 Drosophila eugracilis | reverse complement strand
AAAATGTAATTATTTTTTTATTCCGCCTTATCAAATTCCTACAAAAAAAATTTTATTCCTACAAGAAAATAAAATGCGCAAGTTGAAAAAGTAGAAATCTAATGGAGAGAATATCACGAAATTAAACACACATTCCCTGCGTAATTTTTCGCTCATAAAAATGTAATTATTTTTGTATTCTGCCTTCTCAAATTCCTACAAAAAAAAATTATTCCTACAAGAAAATAAAATGCGCAAGTTGAAAAAGTAGAAAACTACTGGAGAGAATATCACGAAAATTAAACACACATTCCCTGCGTAATTTTTCGCTCATAAAAATGTAATTATTTTTGTATTCTGCCTTCTCAAATTCCTACAAAAAAAAATTTATTCCTACAAGAAAATAAAATGCGCAAGTTGAAAAAGTAGAAAACTACTGGAGAGAATATCACGAAATTAAACACACATTCCCTGCGTAATTTTTCGCTTATAAAAATGTAATTATTTTTTTTATTCCGTCTTATCAAATTGCTACAAAAAATATTTATTCCTACAAGAAAATAAAATGCGCAAGTTGAAAAAGTAGAAAACTAATGGAGAGAATATCACGAAATTAAACACACATTCCCTGCGTAATTTTTCGCTCATAAAAATGTAATTATTTTTTTATTCCGCCTTCTCAAATTCCTACAAAAAAAATTTATTCCTACAAGAAAATAAAATGCGCAAGTTGAAAAAGTAGAAAACTACTGGAGAGAATATCACGAAATTAAACACACATTCCCTGCGTAATTTTTCGCTCATAAAAATGTAATTATTTTTTTATTCCGCCTTCTCAAATTCCTACAAAAAATATTTATTCCTACAAGAAAATAAAATGCGCAAGTTGAAAAAGTAGAAATCTAATGGAGAGAATATCACGAAATTAAACACACATTCCCTGCGTAATTTTTCGCTCATAAAAATGTAATTATTTTTTTATTCCGCCTTCTCAAATTCCTACAAAAAAAATTTATTCCTACAAGAAAATAAAATGCGCAAGTTGAAAAAGTAGAAAACTACTGGAGAGAATATCACAAAATTAAACACACATTCCCTGCGTAATTTTTCGCTTATAAAAATGTAATTATTTTTTTTATTCCGTCTTATCAAATTGCTACAAAAAATATTTATTCCTACAAGAAAATAAAATGCGCAAGTTGAAAAAGTAGAAATCTAATGGAGAGAATATCACGAAATTAAACACACATTCCCTGCGTAATTTTTCGCTCATAAAAATGTAATTATTTTTTTATTCCGCCTTTTCAAATTCCTACAAAAAAATATTTATTCCTACAAGAAAATAAAATGCGCAAGTTGAAAAAGTAGAAAATTACTGGAGGGAATATCACAAAATTAAACACACATTCCCTGCGTAATTTTTCGCTCATAAAAATGTAATTATTTTTTTATTCCGCCTTCTCAAATTCCTACAAAAAATATTTATTCCTACAAGAAAATAAAATGCGCAAGTTGAAAAAGTAGAAAACTAATGGAGAGAATATCACGAAATTAAACACACATTCCCTGCGTAATTTTTCGCTCATAAAAATGTAATTATTTTTTTATTCCGCCTTCTCAAATTCCTACAAAAAAAATTTATTCCTACAAGAAAATAAAATGCGCAAGTTGAAAAAGTAGAAAACTACTGGAGAGAATATCACGAAATTAAACACACATTCCCTGCGTAATTTTTCGCTCATAAAAATGTAATTATTTTTTTATTCCGCCTTCTCAAATTCCTACAAAAAAAAATTTATTCCTACAAGAAAATAAAATGCGCAAGTTGAAAAAGTAGAAAACTACTGGAGAGAATATCACGAAATTAAACACACATTCCCTGCGTAATTTTTCGCTCATAAAAATGTAATTATTTTTTTATTCCGCCTTATCAAATTGCTACAAAAAAATATTTATTCCTACAAGAAAATAAAATGCGCAAGTTGAAAAAGTAGAAAACTACTGGAGAGAATATCACGAAATTAAACACACATTCCCTGCGTAATTTTTCGCTCATAAAAATGTAATTATTTTTTTATTCCGCCTTATCAAATTCCTACAAAAAAATATTTATTCCTACAAGAAAATAAAATGCGCAAGTTGAAAAAGTAGAAAACTACTGGAGAGAATATCACGAAATTAAACACACATTCCCTGCGTAATTTTTCGCTCATAAAAATGTAATTATTTTTTTATTCCGCCTTCTCAAATTCCTACAAAAAATATTTATTCCTACAAGAAAATAAAATGCGCAAGTTGAAAAAGTAGAAAACTACTGGAGAGAATATCACGAAATTAAACACACATTCCCTGCGTAATTTTTCGCTCATAAAAATGTAATTATTTTTTTATTCCGCCTTCTCAAATTCCTACAAAAAAATATTTATTCCTACAAGAAAATAAAATGCGCAAGTTGAAAAAGTAGAAAACTACTGGAGAGAATATCACGAAATTAAACACACATTCCCTGCGTAATTTTTCGCTCATAAAAATGTAATTATTTTTTTATTCCGCCTTCTCAAATTCCTACAAAAAAATATTTATTCCTACAAGAAAATAAAATGCGCAAGTTGAAAAAGTAGAAAACTACTGGAGAGAATATCACGAAATTAAACACACATTCCCTGCGTAATTTTTCGCTCATAAAAATGTAATTATTTTTTTATTCCGCCTTATCAAATTGCTACAAAAAATATTTATTCCTACAAGAAAATAAAATGCGCAAGTTGAAAAAGTAGAAAACTACTGGAGAGAATATCACGAAATTAAACACACATTCCCTGCGTAATTTTTCGCTCATAAAAATGTAATTATTTTTTTATTCCGCCTTCTCAAATTCCTACAAAAAAATATTTATTCCTACAAGAAAATAAAATGCGCAAGTTGAAAAAGTAGAAAACTACTGGAGAGAATATCACGAAATTAAACACACATTCCCTGCGTAATTTTTCGCTCATAAAAATGTAATTATTTTTTTATTCCGCCTTATCAAATTGCTACAAAAAAATATTTATTCCTACAAGAAAATAAAATGCGCAAGTTGAAAAAGTAGAAAACTACTGGAGAGAATATCACGAAATTAAACACACATTCCCTGCGTAATTTTTCGCTCATAAAAATGTAATTATTTTTTTATTCCGCCTTCTCAAATTCCTACAAAAAAATATTTATTCCTACAAGAAAATAAAATGCGCAAGTTGAAAAAGTAGAAAACTACTGGAGAGAATATCACGAAATTAAACACACATTCCCTGCGTAATTTTTCGCTCATAAAAATGTAATTATTTTTTATTCCGCCTTCTCAAATTCCTACAAAAAAATATTTATTCCTACAAGAAAATAAAATGCGCAAGTTGAAAAAGTAGAAAACTACTGGAGAGAATATCACGAAATTAAACACACATTCCCTGCGTAATTTTTCGCTCATAAAAATGTAATTATTTTTTTATTCCGCCTTCTCAAATTCCTACAAAAAAATAATTATTCCTACAAGAAAATAAAATGCGCAAGTTGAAAAAGTAGAAAACTACTGGAGAGAATATCACGAAATTAAACACACATTCCCTGCGTAATTTTTCGCTCATAAAAATGTAATTATTTTTTTATTCCGCCTTCTCAAATTCCTACAAAAAAATATTTATTCCTACAAGAAAATAAAATGCGCAAGTTGAAAAAGTAGAAAACTACTGGAGAGAATATCACGAAATTAAACACACATTCCCTGCGTAATTTTTCGCTCATAAAAATGTAATTATTTTTTTTATTCCGCCTTATCAAATTGCTACAAAAAATATTTATTCCTACAAGAAAATAAAATGCGCAAGTTGAAAAAGTAGAAAACTACTGGAGAGAATATCACGAAATTAAACACACATTCCCTGCGTAATTTTTCGCTCATAAAAATGTAATTATTTTTTATTCCGCCTTCTCAAATTCCTACAAAAAAAAATTATTCCTACAAGAAAATAAAATGCGCAAGTTGAAAAAGTAGAAAACTACTGGAGAGAATATCACGAAATTAAACACACATTCCCTGCGTAATTTTTCGCTCATAAAAATGTAATTATTTTTTTATTCCGCCTTATCAAATTGCTACAAAAAATATTTATTCCTACAAGAAAATAAAATGCGCAAGTTGAAAAAGTAGAAAACTACTGGAGAGAATATCACGAAATTAAACACACATTCCCTGCGTAATTTTTCGCTCATAAAAATGTAATTATTTTTTTATTCCGCCTTATCAAATTGCTACAAAAAATATTTATTCCTACAAGAAAATAAAATGCGCAAGTTGAAAAAGTAGAAAACTACTGGAGAGAATATCACGAAATTAAACACACATTCCCTGCGTAATTTTTCGCTCATAAAAATGTAATTATTTTTTTATTCCGCCTTATCAAATTGCTACAAAAAATATTTATTCCTACAAGAAAATAAAATGCGCAAGTTGAAAAAGTAGAAAACTACTGGAGAGAATATCACGAAATTAAACACACATTCCCTGCGTAATTTTTCGCTCATAAAAATGTAATTATTTTTTTATTTCCGCCTTCTCAAATTCCTACAAAAAAATAATTATTCCTACAAGAAAATAAAATGCGCAAGTTGAAAAAGTAGAAAACTACTGGAGAGAATATCACGAAATTAAACACACATTTCCTGCGTAATTTTTCGCTCATAAAAATGTAATTATTTTTTTTTATTCCGCCTTATCAAATTGCTACAAAAAATATTTATTCCTACAAGAAAATAAAATGCGCAAGTTGAAAAAGTAGAAAACTACTGGAGAGAATATCACGAAATTAAACACACATTCCCTGCGTAATTTTTCGCTCATAAAAATGTAATTATTTTTTTATTCCGCCTTCTCAAATTCCTACAAAAAAATATTTATTCCTACAAGAAAATAAAATGCGCAAGTTGAAAAAGTAGAAAACTACTGGAGAGAATATCACGAAATTAAACACACATTCCCTGCGTAATTTTTCGCTCATAAAAATGTAATTATTTTTTTATTCCGCCTTCTCAAATTCCTACAAAAAAATATTATTCCTACAAGAAAATAAAATGCGCAAGTTGAAAAAGTAGAAAACTACTGGAGAGAATATCACGAAATTAAACACACATTCCCTGCGTAATTTTTCGCTCATAAAAATGTAATTATTTTTTTATTCCGCCTTATCAAATTGCTACAAAAAATATTTATTCCTACAAGAAAATAAAATGCGCAAGTTGAAAAAGTAGAAAACTACTGGAGAGAATATCACGAAATTAAACACACATTCCCTGCGTAATTTTTCGCTCATAAAAATGTAATTATTTTTTTTATTCCGCCTTATCAAATTGCTACAAAAAATATTTATTCCTACAAGAAAATAAAATGCGCAAGTTGAAAAAGTAGAAAACTACTGGAGAGAATATCACGAAATTAAACACACATTCCCTGCGTAATTTTTCGCTCATAAAAATGTAATTATTTTTTTTATTCCGCCTTCTCAAATTCCTACAAAGAAAAATTATTCCTACAAGAAAATAAAATGCGCAAGTTGAAAAAGTAGAAAACTACTGGAGAGAATATCACGAAATTAAACACACATTCCCTGCGTAATTTTTCGCTCATAAAAATGTAATTATTTTTTTATTCCGTCTTATCAAATTGCTACAAAAAATATTTATTCCTACAAGAAAATAAAATGCGCAAGTTGAAAAAGTAGAAAACTACTGGAGAGAATATCACGAAATTAAACACACATTCCCTGCGTAATTTTTCGCTCATAAAAATGTAATTATTTTTTTATTCCGCCTTTTCAAATTCCTACAAAAAATATTTATTCCTACAAGAAAATAAAATGCGCAAGTTGAAAAAGTAGAAAATTACTGGAGAGAATATCACAAAATTAAACACACATTCCCTGCGTAATTTTTCGCTCATAAAAATGTAATTATTTTTTTATTCCGCCTTCTCAAATTCCTACAAAAAAATAATTATTCCTACAAGAAAATAAAATGCGCAAGTTGAAAAAGTAGAAAACTACTGGAGAGAATATCACGAAATTAAACACACATTCCCTGCGTAATTTTTCGCTCATAAAAATGTAATTATTTTTTTATTCCGCCTTATCAAATTGCTACAAAAAATATTTATTCCTACAAGAAAATAAAATGCGCAAGTTGAAAAAGTAGAAAACTACTGGAGAGAATATCACGAAATTAAACACACATTCCCTGCGTAATTTTTCGCTCATAAAAATGTAATTATTTTTTTATTCCGCCTTATCAAATTGCTACAAAAAATATTTATTCCTACAAGAAAATAAAATGCGCAAGTTGAAAAAGTAGAAAACTACTGGAGAGAATATCACGAAATTAAACACACATTCCCTGCGTAATTTTTCGCTCATAAAAATGTAATTATTTTTTTATTCCGCCTTCTCAAATTCCTACAAAAAAATAATTATTCCTACAAGAAAATAAAATGCGCAAGTTGAAAAAGTAGAAAACTACTGGAGAGAATATCACGAAATTAAACACACATTCCCTGCGTAATTTTTCGCTCATAAAAATGTAATTATTTTTTTATTCCGCCTTATCAAATTGCCTACAAAAAAATATTTATTCCTACAAGAAAATAAAATGCGCAAGTTGAAAAAGTAGAAAACTACTGGAGAGAATATCACGAAATTAAACACACATTCCCTGCGTAATTTTTCGCTCATAAAAATGTAATTATTTTTTTTATTCCGCCTTCTCAAATTGCCTACAAAAAAAATTTATTCCTACAAGAAAATAAAATGCGCAAGTTGAAAAAGTAGAAAACTACTGGAGAGAATATCACGAAATTAAACACACATTCCCTGCGTAATTTTTCGCTCATAAAAATGTAATTATTTTTTTTTATTCCGCCTTATCAAATTGCTACAAAAAAATATTTATTCCTACAAGAAAATAAAATGCGCAAGTTGAAAAAGTAGAAAACTACTGGAGAGAATATCACGAAATTAAACACACATTCCCTGCGTAATTTTTCGCTCATAAAAATGTAATTATTTTTTTATTCCGCCTTATCAAATTCCTACAAAAAATATTTATTCCTACAAGAAAATAAAATGCGCAAGTTGAAAAAGTAGAAAACTACTGGAGAGAATATCACGAAATTAAACACACATTCCCTGCGTAATTTTTCGCTCATAAAAATGTAATTATTTTTTTATTCCGCCTTATCAAATTGCTACAAAAAATATTTATTCCTACAAGAAAATAAAATGCGCAAGTTGAAAAAAGTAGAAAACTACTGGAGAGAATATCACGAAATTAAACACACATTCCCTGCGTAATTTTTCGCTCATAAAAATGTAATTATTTTTTTTATTCCGCCTTCTCAAATTCCTACAAAAAATATTTATTCCTACAAGAAAATAAAATGCGCAAGTTGAAAAAGTAGAAAACTACTGGAGAGAATATCACAAAATTAAACACACATTCCCTGCGTAATTTTTCGCTCATAAAAATGTAATTATTTTTTTATTCCGCCTTCTCAAATTCCTACAAAAAAATATTTATTCCTACAAGAAAATAAAATGCGCAAGTTGAAAAAGTAGAAAACTACTGGAGAGAATATCACGAAATTAAACACACATTCCCTGCGTAATTTTTCGCTCATAAAAATGTAATTATTTTTTATTCCGCCTTCTCAAATTCCTACAAAAAAATATTTATTCCTACAAGAAAATAAAATGCGCAAGTTGAAAAAGTAGAAAACTACTGGAGAGAATATCACGAAATTAAACACACATTCCCTGCGTAATTTTTCGCTCATAAAAATGTAATTATTTTTTTATTCCGCCTTATCAAATTGCTACAAAAAATATTTATTCCTACAAGAAAATAAAATGCGCAAGTTGAAAAAGTAGAAAACTACTGGAGAGAATATCACGAAATTAAACACACATTCCCTGCGTAATTTTTCGCTCATAAAAATGTAATTATTTTTTTTATTCCGCCTTCTCAAATTCCTACAAAAAAATATTTATTCCTACAAGAAAATAAAATGCGCAAGTTGAAAAAGTAGAAAACTACTGGAGAGAATATCACGAAATTAAACACACATTCCCTGCGTAATTTTTCGCTCATAAAAATGTAATTATTTTTTTATTCCGCCTTATCAAATTGCTACAAAAAATATTTATTCCTACAAGAAAATAAAATGCGCAAGTTGAAAAAGTAGAAAACTACTGGAGAGAATATCACGAAATTAAACACACATTCCCTGCGTAATTTTTCGCTCATAAAAATGTAATTATTTTTTTATTCCGCCTTCTCAAATTCCTACAAAAAATATTTATTCCTACAAGAAAATAAAATGCGCAAGTTGAAAAAGTAGAAAACTACTGGAGAGAATATCACGAAATTAAACACACATTCCCTGCGTAATTTTTCGCTCATAAAAATGTAATTATTTTTTTATTCCGCCTTATCAAATTGCTACAAAAAAATTTTATTCCTACAAGAAAATAAAATGCGCAAGTTGAAAAAGTAGAAAACTACTGGAGAGAATATCACGAAATTAAACACACATTCCCTGCGTAATTTTTCGCTCATAAAAATGTAATTATTTTTTTATTCCGCCTTATCAAATTCCTACAAAAAATATTTATTCCTACAAGAAAATAAAATGCGCAAGTTGAAAAAGTAGAAAACTACTGGAGAGAATATCACGAAATTAAACACACATTCCCTGCGTAATTTTTCGCTCATAAAAATGTAATTATTTTTTTATTCCGCCTTCTCAAATTCCTACAAAAAATATTTATTCCTACAAGAAAATAAAATGCGCAAGTTGAAAAAGTAGAAAACTACTGGAGAGAATATCACGAAATTAAACACACATTCCCTGCGTAATTTTTCGCTCATAAAAATGTAATTATTTTTTTATTCCGCCTTATCAAATTCCTACAAAAAAATATTTATTCCTACAAGAAAATAAAATGCGCAAGTTGAAAAAGTAGAAAACTACTGGAGAGAATATCACGAAATTAAACACACATTCCCTGCGTAATTTTTCGCTCATAAAAATGTAATTATTTTTTTATTCCGCCTTATCAAATTGCTACAAAAAATATTTATTCCTACAAGAAAATAAAATGCGCAAGTTGAAAAAGTAGAAAACTACTGGAGAGAATATCACGAAATTAAACACACATTCCCTGCGTAATTTTTCGCTCATAAAAATGTAATTATTTTTTATTCCGCCTTATCAAATTGCTACAAAAAATATTTATTCCTACAAGAAAATAAAATGCGCAAGTTGAAAAAGTAGAAAACTACTGGAGAGAATATCACGAAATTAAACACACATTCCCTGCGTAATTTTTCGCTCATAAAAATGTAATTATTTTTTTATTCCGCCTTCTCAAATTCCTACAAAAAATAATTATTCCTACAAGAAAATAAAATGCGCAAGTTGAAAAAGTAGAAAACTACTGGAGAGAATATCACGAAATTAAACACACATTTCCTGCGTAATTTTTCGCTCATAAAAATGTAATTATTTTTTTATTCCGCCTTATCAAATTGCTACAAAAAATATTTATTCCTACAAGAAAATAAAATGCGCAAGTTGAAAAAGTAGAAAACTACTGGAGAGAATATCACGAAATTAAACACACATTCCCTGCGTAATTTTTCGCTCATAAAAATGTAATTATTTTTTTATTCCGCCTTTTCAAATTCCCACAAAAAATATTTATTCTTACAAGAAAATA
>NW_024573003.1:32500-33575 GCF_018153835.1 Drosophila eugracilis | reverse complement strand
GTCTGTCCGTTAGTCTGTTTGTGATTCTGTGAGTCTGTCTGTCTGTCTCAACTGTTTGTCTGTCTTTCCGTTCGTCCGTCCGTGTCTGTCTGTCCGACTGGCTGTCTTTCTATCCGTCTGCTCCGTCCATCCGTATGTCTGTCTGTCTGTCTGTCTGTCTGTCTGTCGGTTTGTCCGTCTGTCTGTCTATCGGTCTGTCTGTCGGTTTTTTTCCGTCTGTCTCTCTGTCTGTCTGTCCGTCTCTTTGTCTGTTTGTCTGTTTGTTTTGTTTGTCCGTATGTCTGTCTGTCGGTCTGTCGGTCTGTTGGTCTGTCCGTCTGTCCGTCTGGCTTTCTCTGTCTGTCTGTCTGTCTGGCTGTGTATCTGTCTTCGTCTGTCTGTCTGTCTCTCCGCATGTGTGTCTGTCTGTTCTGTCTGTCTGTCTGTCTATCTGTCTGTCTGTTCGTCTGTCTGTCTGTCTCGTCTGTCTGTCTCTCTGCATGTCTGTCTGTCTGTCTGTCTGTCGGTCTGCCCTTCTGTCTGTCCGTCTGTCTGTACGTCTGCCGCTCCGTCCGTTCGTCTGAATGTCTGTCCGTCAGTCTGTCTGTCTTTTTGTCTGCCTGTCTGTCTGTCTGTCTGTCTGTCTGTCTGTCTGTCTGTCTGTCTGTCTCTCTGTATGTCTGTCTGTCTGTTTGGCTCTCTGTCTGTCTGTCTGTCTGTCTTTCTGGCTGTCCGTCTGCCCGTCCGTTCGTTTGTATGTCTGTCCGTTCGTCTGTATGTCTGTCTGTGATTCTGTGAGTCTGTCTGTTTGTCTGTCTGTCTCTCTGTCTGTCGGTCTGTCGGTCTGTCGGTCTGTCCGTCTGTCTTTCTGTCTGTCTGTCTGTCTGGCTGTGTATCTGTCTGTCTGTCTGTCTGTCTGTCTCTCTGCATGTCTGTCTGTCTGTCTGTCTGTCTGTATGTCTGTCTGTCTGTCTGTCTGTCTGTCTGTCTGTCTGTCTGTCTGTCTGTCTGTCTGTCTGTCTCTCTGCATGTCTGTCTGTCTGTCTGTCTGTATGTCTGTCTGTCTGTCTTTCTGGCTGTCCGTCTGCCCGTCCGT
>NW_024573003.1:0-7500 GCF_018153835.1 Drosophila eugracilis | reverse complement strand
TGTCTGCCTGTTTGTCTGTCTGTCCGTCTGTCCGCCTGTCTGTCTGTCCGTCTGCCCGTCCGTTCGTCTGTATGTCTCTCTGTGAGTCTCTGAGTCTGTCTGTTTGTCTGTCTGTCCGTCTGTCCGCCTGTCTGTCTGTCCGTCTGCCCGTCTGTCTGTCTGTCTGACTGTCTGTCTGTCTGTCTGTCTTTCTGTCCGTCCGTCTGTCTGTCCGTCTGTAAATCTTCCCGTCTGTCTGTCTGTCTGTCTGTCTGTCTGTCCGTCTGTCTGTCTGTCTGTCTGTCTGTCTGTCTGTCTGTCTGTCTGTCCGTCTGTCAGTCCGTCTGCCTGTCCGTCTGTCTGTCCGTCTGTCTGTACGTCTGCCCGTCCGTTCGTCTGTATGTCTGTCCGTCAGTCTGTCTGTCTTTTTGTTTGCCTGTCTGTCTGAATGTCTGTCTGTGAGTCTGTCTGTCTGTCTGTTTGTCTGTCTGTCCGTCTGTCCGTCTGTCTATCTGTCCGTCTGTCTGTCTGTCTGTCTGTCCCTCTGCCCGACCGTCTGTATGTCTGTTTGTCTGTCTGTCTGTCTGTCTGTCTGTCTGTCTGTCTGTCCGTCTGTCTTTCTGTCTGTCTGTCCGTCTGTCTTTCTATCTGTCCATCTGTCCGTCTGCCCATCTGTCCGGCGGTCTGTCTGTCTATCCGTCTGTCCGTCTGTCCTTCTGTCCGTCTGTCCGTCCGTCGTCGGTCCTTCGGGACGTCGGTCCGTCTGTCTGTCCGTCTGTCCGTCTGTCCGTCTGTCAGTCAGTTCGTCTGTTCGTCTGTTCGTCTGTCTGTCTGTCTTTCTGTTCGTCCGTCTGTATGTCTGTCTGTCTGTCTGTCTGTCTGTCTATCCGTCTGTCTGTCTGTCTCTCTCTCTGTCTGTCTGTCTATCCGTCTGTCTGACTGACCGTCTGTCTGTCTGTCTCTCTGTCTGTCTGTCTGTCCGTCTGTCTGTCCGTCTGCTTGTATCTGTCCGCTTGTCTGTCTGTCCGTCTGTCTGTCCGTCTGTTTCTTTGTCTGTCTGTTTGTCTGACTGCCTGTCTGTCTGTTGTCTGTCCGTCTGTCTGTCTGTTTATCTGTCTCTGTCTGTCTGACTGTCCGTTTGTCCGTCTGTCTGTCCGTCTGTCGGTCGCAAAAAATGAAACTCTCTGAAATCTCAGGATCTGTTAGAGCTAGAAAGTTGAAATTCAGTATTTATAATATGTAACTTTTACCCGCCTCACCCACCCATAAGACCACCAAGCTCAAAAGACGGTTTTCGCATTTTCTAGAAAAGCTGATATCTCGATAACTATTAGTGATAGAATGTCGGATTAAGCATAACGGTGGTTATGATGCCCCAAAAGCGAATTGTGTTTTTCCCATCTAGACACCCCCACCCTTAGCCCGGAAAACCAAAAATGAAAAAATTTTGGGTATAATATTATCAATGAAATTTCTTGAAATCTCAGGAACTGTTAGAGCTAAAAAGTTTAAATTCAATATGTATAATCTTTTGATGATATCGCAGCTTGTGGTACTATTACCTGCCACGTCTGTCTGTCCGTATGAACGCTGAGATCTCAGGAACTATATGAGCCATGTCCGTCCGTCTGTTCATATGAACGCTGAGATCTTAGGAACAATAAGAGATACAAAGTTCAGATTAAGCATGAAGATTCTTGAGGTCCAAACGTAGCTCAAGTTTATTTCGGCATCTTGCCAAGCCCAATCTAACGCCCTAAAATCGCGAAAAACTAAACTCGCTGAAATCTCAGGAACTGTTAGATCGGTTAGCGGTTTTTTAGATGCGCCAAATGCGAATTGTGTTTTTCCCATCTAGACACGCCCACCCTAATGCCCACAAAAGACGGAAAACCAAAACTGCAAAAATTTCGGGTATAATATTATTATGAATGACTTCGTTTGATCTTGTATAACTTAAATCTGTTAATATCTATCCATTTACTAAAGTTTTTTTTAAATCGGAACATTTTTTTGATATTTATAAAAAATTTAGATTAAAAGGCATTACATAAACTGTGCCGTCACTATCAGTTACTCAACATGCTCTCTCTGACAAAAGGTGGCGCCTTGTGGATTTCGATTGAGCCATGACTGTCTGTCCGTCCGTCTGTCCGTATGAGCGCTGAGATCTCAGGAACTATAAGAGATTCAATGTTAAGATTAGGTATGAAGATTTTTGAGGTCCATATGCAGCGCAAGTTTTTTTTAGCATCCTGTCACACCCACCCTAACGCCCATAAATCGTGAACAACTAAACTCGCTGAAATCTCAGGAACTGTTGGAGCTAGAACGTTGAAATTCAATATGTATAATCTTTGTATGATATCGCATCTTATAGTGGCACTTTTAACCGCCACACCCACCCATACGCCCACAAAGCTCAAATGACGGTTTTCGCATTTTCTAGAAAAGCTAATAGCTCGGTAAGTATTAGTGATAAAAAATTCAATTAGGCATTACGGTTTTTATGATGCCACAAATGCAAATTGTGTTTTTCCTATCTAGACACGCCCACCCTAATGCCCACAAAACACGGAAATCCAAAACTGCAAAAATTTCGGGTATAATATTATTATGAATGCCTTCGTTTGATCTTGTATTACTTAAATCAGTTTATATCTATCCATTTACTAAAGTTTTTTTTTAAATCGGAACATTATTTTGATATTTATAAAAAATTTAGATTAAAAGGCATTACATAGACTGTGCCGTCACTATCAGTTATTTCGGCATCCTGCCAAGCCCTTTCTAACGCCCTTAAATCGCGAAAAACTAGACTCTCTGAAATCTCAGAAATGTTAGAGCTAGAAAGTTGAAATTCAATATGTATAATCTTTGGATGATATTGCCCGCCACACTTACCCATAATCCCACCAGGCTCAAAAGACTGTTTTCGCATTTTTTATAGAAGCCTATATCCACCCACCCATAAGCCCACCAAGCTCAATATACGGTTTTCGCATTTTCAAGAAAACCTGATCTCATGGTAACTATAAGTAATAGAAAGTTCGGAATAAGCATGTAGATTTTAATGATGCCCCATATGTGAATTGTTTTTTTCCATCTAGCCACGCCCACGCTATTTATGAAGAAATTTTGGCTTAAAGTACTCACATGGACTGTGAAGTGACTATCAGTTTACTCAACATGCTCTATCTGACAATAGTTGGCGCCTTGTGAATTTCGATTGAGCCATGTCCGTCTGTCCCTATGAACGCTAAGATCTAAGTAACTATAAGAGATACAACCTTGATATTAAGCATGGAGATTCTTGAGGTCCATACGCAGCGCAAGTTTATTTCAGCATCCTCCCACGCCCACTCTACCAACCATAAATCGCGTGGAAGAATCTCGAGATCTAGAAAGCAAATGCAAGTTAGGCTTAAGAATACGTATTTAAGAGATGCCACTGCAACTTGCCACGAGTTTTCATCCCACTCTAGCGCCCACAAACCGCGGAAAACTTTGGCTCCTATAATATTATTATGAACGCCTTCGGAGAGATGCCACTGCAACTTGCGACGTGTTTTCATCCCACTCTTACGCCCACAAACCGCGGAAAACTTTGGCGCCAATAATATTATTATGAACGCCTTCGTTTGTCATTGTATGACTTATTTCTGTTAATATCTATCGACTTATTAAAGATTTTTTAAATCGGAACATTATTTCGCTATTTATGAAGAAATTTAGGTTAAAAGACCTTACGTGGACTGCTACGTCACTACTGAACATGCTTTCTTTGACAATAGGTGGCGCCTTGTGAATTTCGATTGAGCCATGTACGTCAGTCCGTCTATCCATATGAAGGCAGAGATCTCAGGAGCTACAAGAGATACAAAGTTGAGATTAAGCATAAGATTTTGGAGCTCCACACGCATCGCAAACTTGTTTCAGTATTATTTCCTGCCACGCCCACTCTTACGCCCACAAATCGCGAAAAACTAAACTCGCTGAAATCTCAGGAACTTTTAGAGCTAGAAAGTTGAAATTATGTATGGATAATCTTTGGAACCCATCACATCTTATAGTGGTTCTATTACCAGCCACACCCACCCATACGCCCACCAAGCTCAAAAGACGGTTTTCGCATTTTCTAGAGAAGCTGATATTTCGGTAACTATTAGTGATAGAAACTTCGGATTAAGCATATAGGTGTTTACGATGCCCCGAATGCGAAGTGTTTTTCCCATCTAGCCACGCCCACCCTAACGCCCACGAAACACAGAAAACCAAAAATCCTCTTATTTGAGAGATGCCACTGCAACTTTCCGCGAGTTTTTATCCCATTCTAACGCCCACAAACCGCGAAAACTTTGGCGCCTATAATATTATTATGAACGCCTTCGTTTGACATTGAATGACTTATTTTTGTTAATATCTATCGATTTACTAAATATTTTTTAAATCGGAACATTATTTCGCTATTTATGAAGAAATTTAGGTTAAAAGACCTTACATGGACTGTGACGTCACTATCAGTTTACTAAACATGCTTTCTCTGACAATAGGTGGCGCCTTGTGAATTTCGATTGACCCATGTACGTCAGTCCGTCTATTCATATGAAGGCAGAGATCTCAGGATCTATACGAGATACAAAGTTGAGATTAAGCATGAAGATTTTAGAGGTCCACACGCAGCGCAAACTTATTTCAGTATTATTTCCTGCCACGCCCACTCGAACGCCCACAAATCGGGAAAAACTAAACTCGCTGAAATCTCAGGAACTTTTAGAGCTAGAAAGTTGAAATTATGTATGGATAATCTTTGGAACCCATCACATCTTATAGTGGTTCTATTACCAGCCACACCCACCCATACGCCCACCAAGCTCAAAAGATGGTTTTTGCATTTTCTAGAGAATCTGATATTTCGGTAACTATTAGTGATAGAAACTTCGGAATAACCATATAGGTGTTTATGATTTTCCCATCTAGCGACGCCCACCCGAACGCCCTCGATCTAGAAAGCAAATGCAAAAGCTCGGAAGCTAGAAAGTTAGGCTTAAGAATACGTATTTAAGAGATGCCACTGCAACTTGCCACGAGTTTTCATCCCACTCTAACGCCCAAACCGCGGAAAACTTTTGGCGCCTATAATATTATTATGAACGCCTTCGTTTGACATTGTATGACTTATTTCTGTTAATATCCATCGATTTACTACAGATTTTTTAAATCGGAACATTATTTCGCTATTTATGAAGAAATTTAGGTCAAAAGGCCTTTCATGGACTGTGAGCTAGAAAGGTGAAATTCAATATGTATAATCTTTGGATGCCATCGCATTTTATAAATGGCACTATTATCTGGCCACACCCACCCATACGCCCACCAAGCTCAATAGAAAGTTTTCGCATTTCTAGAGAAGTTTGTATTTCGGTTACTATTGGTGATAGAAATTTCAGATTAAGCATATAGGCTTTTATGATGCCCCACTGCGAATTGTGTTTTCCTATCTAGACACGCCCACCCTAACGCCCACAAAACCCGGAAAACCAAAAATGCAAAAATTAAATATATATCTCAACTCCTTAAAAACTTTTAATTAATCCAAACCTTTAAAGGAAATGCATACCGAAGGTTTTACTAACTCATAACCTCATCCAAACATAAACAAATAAAAACCCGATAGCTCACTACCAAATATAAGCAAATAAATAAGGATACACCTATTTCAAGATAAATATGTATAAGAATGTTCTTCAAAACATTCACCTCAGAAAAGGGGAATAATCAATCAAAATCATGTCAAATGATAATCCATCTTCGCGCGACACTACTGGAAGCACTTCATTATTTCACATCTAGAATGATAGTGTCTGATTATGAGGCCTCCTATGCCCTATCGGTCAACTTTATCTTACCCCAACTTAAAAGCGAAGTAAACGGCCATGTAGAAAGATTTCATTGTACCTTCATGGAAACAGATCGACAGCCACCGAGCTTATTTCACATGTCGTAGGCAGGTACAATAACTCTGTCCACTCGGTGACGAATAAAAACCCCATAGACATCTCTTTCTACAGTACTTCTAGAATAAACTACAAAGGACTATCTAACACCTACCAAGGACATTCGAGGCCTCATGTTCGATCAACACAAACAAATTTTAACCAATAATGGGAGCAATAAAAAAAGCGAGTTAATATCTTATGAAAAAGGTTACACAGTATATGTTGCCAATAAACAGATAAAAATCAAAGAAAAGCAACGGTTCAAGGCAAAGGAGGTTCAAGATGACCGAAGGGTCACTATCAAAACAAGGTCGGGAAAAATTCTTTTTAAGTCCCACCTAAGAAATTAATTTGTTGGTCACCACATGTAGTTATTATTTCCTCGGTAGGGAAGACTGGGAACATAATATAAATGCTAAAATTCATCTAAAACCTTAAAAGTAAATTCGTACCGAACGTTTTACTAACTCATAACCTCATCCATAAACCAAACGAAATATAAGTAATAACAAGAGGAAACGATATAGTCGAGTGACGCGACTATAAGATACCCGATACCGTTTTACACAATTTAAGAAAATGCATTTTGCTTGTGATAATTCACATGGCGCCACCTATTGTCCTATGGCCCATGTGAGGCCTTATAATTTAAATTTCTTCATAAATATCGACTTTAAAAATCTGTGGTAAATCGAGGGTCAAAACGAAGGCATTCATAATAATATTATAGACGCCACAGTTTTTCGTGGTTTGTGGGCGTTAGAGTGGGAGTGGCCGGGTCACGTGCCAAGATTCAGTGGCATCTCTTAAATACGTGTTCTAAAAGCCTAACTTTCTAGCTCTTATTTTTTGGGTGGGGAGTGGTTAGATGGGGAAAAAAATTCGCATTTGGGGTATCATAAAAATCTACATGCATACTCCGAACTTTCTATCTCTTATAGTTACCGAGACATCAGCTTCTCTAGAAAATGCAAAAACCGTCTTGTGAGCTTGGTGGGCGTATGGGTAAGTGTGGCCGGATAAGTACCACTATAATATGTGCTGGCACCCAAAAAATTATACATACTAAATTTCAACTTTCTAGCTCTCATAGTTTTTAGTTTTTTGTGTGCATGGCAGGATGCTGAAATAAACCTACGCTGCGTATGGACCTCAATAATCATCATCATGTTTCATGCCACCATCTCAACTTTGTATTTCTTATTTACGAGTAAAGGGTATACAAATTAAGATAGAGCTAGTTCAAGATAAATATTTATAAGAATGTTCTTCAAAACATTCCTCTTAGAAAAGAGGAACCATCAATCAAAATCATATGAAATGACACCCAATTGGAAAACAATTGTTTAGTAAAAGGAATACACAAATAATAATAGTACACGAGTAATAACAATACAACAAAATTGAGAATACAAGATTAAAAATAATAATAATAATATACAAACAGTAAGATTAAGACAAATAGAAAAATTTATTATAAGAATCTATAATTTCGTGCACGTGTAATCCTCTGCCGACGATA